>NC_067283.1:99631205-99934955 GCF_020740795.1 Apus apus | reverse complement strand
CTTTCTGCAAATAAAGCAATAAGAAACAATTGTGCAGAGGTAAATGGCTCTGAGAGATTCGTAACGGCCTTTGTGGGTTTGCATTTTTACTGGTCTACAAAGCAGCTAGAAAGGAGACTTGAAAGCATATAAGCTACACTAATAGAAAGTGAGATATTTAAAGCATGACCCCCAAAGACACCTAAAAACATTGGCTCTTTGGAAAATAGAGAGAATGTGTCTTTTAAATGTCTTTGATATGCAGACGAATATCTAAGAACTGGCAAGAGAAATTTCTACTTGCCCCGTAAGCCAGTAAAACTAATAAAATGTCACTTCTTTTCCCTCTCTCTCTCTCAGTTCTCAACAAAGCAAAACAGCAATATATTGTAATTTTTCAGATGCATATGTAAGTGTGGAGGAAGAGGAGGATTAACAAAGAATTCTGAATCTTTTTTTGGATTGAGGGATCTGGAAACATTTTTAATTCCCCCAGGGAATTCTGACACAAGAAAACTCTAAAGATTTGGGGTTCCTGTTTCCTGCCAGCTATCTGAAAGCTTCATATTCTTTGACAATGAAAGTCTGGAGACCTTGAATGCCTTTTCTTGATATGACATCCACAGAAGTTTCAAATTGAGAAAAGTAAAACTGCCTGGAGGATCAAATCTTGGAAGTTCTGAAATTCCTCGCTTCCCATGTCTGTATATTTATAAGAAATTATCTGTCATAAACTACTTTTGTAATATCTTTTTGTAATACTTTTACCATCACTGTCTGTCAAAAAAATGTAAGAAAAAAAATAATCCTTTTTTCAGATATTTCTTCTGCAACTGAGGCCTCTGTGCACGTTCAATGTGCAAAAAAATCATTCAAAAATGTGCAACATAGTGCTGACACCATAGTGCTGACAACCTCTTTTCACTTGTGTCCTGTGAACGGATGAGGGGCAATGGACTCAAACTCGAGCACAAGAAGTTCCATCTCAACATAAGGAAGAACTTCTTTACTGTGAGGGTTACAGAGCATTGGAACATACTCTCCAGAGACATTGTGGAGTCTCCTTCTCTGGAGACTTTCAAGACCTGTCTGGATGCCTTTCTGAGTGATCTGCCCTTGTTTTGGTCCTGCTCTGGCAGAGGGGTTAGACTCAATGATATTTGGAGGTCCCTTCCATTCCTTAACATCCTGTGATTCTATGATCTCTGGTGGGGTATCCCTTAAAATTAAATGTGTTTACTTAGAGCCTGTAGTAATGGACAGTATCAAAAGAAGAAGCAAAGAAAGGGAACTGTGATTGCATTTGCTGAGTATAGCTTATCACCTCAAAAGCTGCTCAAGCTCTGGGAGGCCACAAGGTAGGTCCTCATGATGAGCTGAACTATTCAAAGAAAGGGACTTACATTTCTCATTTTTTGTACTTCTTTTAAAAATAAAAACAGAATATGAGTCACTCTGCAAAACCAAGTGTTTAAGAGTGAAGAGAGGTTTTTTCTTTTCTTTTTTTTTTTAATTTCCAAGCTTTTCCTGGTTTAGTGCATTTGGGCTTGTGCACCCTGCAGCTAGGCCTTTACTAAAACTTTTATTTTATAGCAACATATCACTATAGAGAATTTAATTTTAAAATATCAAGGGAGTCTTTCTAAAGCTTCTACCTACTGCTACACTCACTGCTATAGTGACCCATGACCCCAGTTAAAGCTATTTTAGACTTTCTACTTCCCAGAATTGAAGTTGAAAGAGAAGACTATTGTTTGTATCACCTTTTAGCTTCTTTCTTAAATATCTGATTTTCAATCCACAAGTACCTTTCTCTTCCATAAAGAAGCTTAGATGTTTGTCCCCTAGAGCAATGGTGGAACCTATGGGAAGGGGCACTGGAGATTCAGCATGTGGGAATATTTCTGTTTAGCAAATAATTATCAATCACCTGGTGCTGTGTAAGTGCTACTGGAAATTACATATTCTTTATGAGATGGGAAATTATTGTCTTCATCATTTTGATATTAAACATCTCCAGGTACTTTCACAAAATTAACAATATCAGTACCTAGTTACTGGTAAGATTTGGGGTAGATAGTTAGGCCTTTCCAATATAAAATTCATTGATATGTTTCTTCTATATACTTTTATTTCCTGATCTGCTTAGTGCTGCTGTGATCGACTGAGCAGTTATTGTGCTACCCTGCAGAAATGACCATCTGACAGCAGCAGCAAATTAATACTTAATGTAATTCCATAGTGGTTTGACTCAAAAGATTTCTGCTTCTGTGACAAACCTAGGACAATCTCAAATATAGAGTTCAACCTTAACATCCTTTTAAAGCCTGAGAGTATTTTGCTTCAAAAGCTCTTGGCTCTTACATTTCTCCATTATAGCTCCAGTACATTTCCTATTTTATCTAATAGAACATTAAAATCAGTCAAAAATACCCATTAGAAGAAATATAAATACTTGGCCCAAGCAAAAGGAAAAACAGTCACATGCTATGTTCTCCAGGAACAATAATGAAAAATTGTTTGACAAATATATTATTGCATAAATCTGAATATATTCCTGAAATATAGCTCCTGGTGTTTGATAAAAACAAAAGGGAGAAGCAGCTGGCTTTTGCTCTCAGTCACTCCTGCCTGATACGCTGTTGCTGTCACATATTTGACTGCTTGAGTTAGTGGTACATACATGTCAATAGGGATACTAACCAAAGGTCATGGGTTCTCTCCACAATTCCTGCAGCTCATTGAATCACAGAATCACAGAATTATGGAGGCTGGAAAAGACCCCGGGGTCATCAAGCCCAGCCTATGACCTAACACCACTACATCAGCTAGACCATGGCACTAAGCACTCACACAGGATGCAGTGATAAGAATAAAGCCTCATAAAAACAGTGCACTCTGGATTATCTATAAAAGTAGCACTGTCATTACATCTCTATAACTTCTTTTAGAACAAAACTGAGCAAGCAGTTTGGCAGTCTAGCAACAGTGCATTAGATAGCTACACAGAATTATAATGTGTCATATGTTCCTTACTAGACCAGTTAGTAATCTCTTCTAAAACCGAACAAGGAGTTTTATTAATGGAAAATAAATTCCTTATTTTTTTTCTGCCTGTTGACAATTTCTCATACATTCTCTGTCAGGTTTTTCCTTGGAGCAGTCAATACTCTGGTCTGCTTTCCCATTGCTATTCTAGTTAGAACCTAGAACTTCACTGTACAAGAAGTCAAACGAAAATCATTATAGTTACTTCTAACCACAAATTTTTCAGACAGATGAGATCTTTGAAAAAAGCATGCTCTGAACTAAAAAAAAAAAAGTTAAATGTCTTGCATTGTAGAGTAAGAATTGTTAAATGTGTCTCTAGCTGTATATTCACTCTTCACTGCAGATAGTGATTGTCTAGGGAAGGATCTAAGAACAGGACACATGTATAGTGAGGCATCCCTTGTATCTTCTCCATCATTTGTCTCTGGGTTTGTGTTATGCCTTCATGATTCAGACTCAAAAAGGCTTTGACAAAATCTTGTTAGTGTCTTCCTAATCCTGATGGTAAAACGGTGTGTATTTACAATGAATACTTATGAGAGAGAAAAAAAGAAGGAAACAAAAAAAAACAACCCCAAAAATCCTCACTCCACTCCCCCCAAAAAAACCCCAAACCAACCAATGAACAAACCAAAAAAAAACCCAATCCAAAAAAACCCCAACAAAAAACCACCCATCAAATAAGCACTCAAGAATATGTAATAAAAAGGAAAGATGGCAGGGTCCATGAAAATCTAATTTTCTGAACTTCTATTTAAAATAAGAAAGGGTCGGTGGAAGGGTTATTTTGCATCTAGGTACTTCTGAATACTTCACAAATTCCATTTTCAGGGAAGAGTGTTTGCTATCTACAGCACCATTTTCCACAGTAGGGGAAACAGCAAACAATGTTTGACCATTTGCTATTTCCCTAAGCCAACATGCTGAACTAAGGAGCTGCAACAACTGACTGAACTGCAACAATGTACCACATGAAAACCAAGAAGCAGTACGGATTTATTTCTGTAAAAAAGACATTTCTTTCAGTTATTATGAAATTAATGATAGTTATTTTATCCTGCCTTATTTTTTCCATGAATGGAATACAATTCAAACTTTGCAGTCTTAACATCTAGTCTTAACCAAAGCTGACAACAATAGGTTTTGTTGTTTGGTTTGCCTCCTTTTGTTTTGTTTATATTTTTTTTTCTGTATCTTTTATTTTCCATAGCTTTAATACACAAATGATCATCAGCCATTTCCAGATAAACAAATCTGTTGGTTAAAGAAACTTAATCCTTTAGCAGCACTGCTCCACTATTCAATGGCAAGACTTTCCAAATTCTGACATGCACCTTAAACTAAAGATAAAATTATAGAAAAATTGTAACAGATTGATTAAGCATATTCACAGCTTTCAGTAAATAACTAAGCTCAAGTAATGAGCTTCTTGGCCCTACCACACTGATATGGTTTGAAAGGATATAGGTTCATTTTCTGGTATGAATACAAGAACCTAGAGAGAGGCTGTTGTTTTGGACCCCAAGGGATCCACATGACAGAACAAAGACGGGTCAGTATTCCCTCCCATTTCCTATCATACCCTATAAAAACCAGGATGGCAGAAAAGTCAATCCCTTCCTCCATCACTGGTCTGGCGGACACCTGGGAGAGAGGTTCATGCTCTCTGCCTTCATCTCACCTCATGCTCTACAGGATCCATCTCCATCAGCTGCTGGTAAGAGCCCTAGCCCATTTTTCTGAGTTGACTCTACCACAAGCACCTTTCGGATGCATATCAGCGACTATTAAAATCGGGGTTTGTATATATTCATATATTTTTCATTATTATCCTGTGTTCCTTCCCTGTTCCAGTTTTAACTTTCAAGTCAGTCTTTCTTATTCCCCTTTTGTCTTCCCCTGGGAGGGACTGGGGGCTGAGGAGTAATAGAGAGTAATTCTGTTCCCTGTTGTTTCATTTGCCCCAACCAGTAAACTGAGACACACACTTCTAAGAAACTCTTCAGTGTTCTGAATTAAGTTTGCCCATAACATTTGACTATGTCTTAGTAAATCAAACATGTTTGTGCTGCTTCTGTGGCAGAAAGATCATGCAGACAGAATGGTGACCTAAAGTTCCAAGACCCAAAAGAGCTTATGAGGAGTGGTCCCTTTCATGTGAACACACAAAGACCTAGCAACTGTTGCTAAACTACTGGGTTTGGTAATACTAATTGTCCCTCATCAAACTAATGTCTAGAACATACAAATTACTGCATAGAGGACCAAGAGCCTGGGAGCATTTCTTGGTATTGTTTCTGATAATGTATGTACTTGGACATACATGTATATTTACTCCATCACTTCGTGTTGCTCTGGCCCTTGCTCTACTGAATCTTTACAGGTTGTTTATTCATGATGTACACAACAGAAACATTTTTAAGTAATAAGAGATGCTTATGGATATTTCTGTTTCTATATTTGTCAATTCCTGTCAAGCTAATCGAGCTTAACAACATTTAAAATGACTGCATGAAGAAATAATCTATACAATATCTTAAATAATTCTTTTTGCACTTAAATAAATGAGCAAAGAAATAATTCATACACAGCAAATTACTATTTGCAGATTACCTCTTCTAGATTACTCCATTTGAGATAGATTTTCTGGTAGGTGTTTTGTGGAAGATACCTTAGAAGTCAGCAAAATTACTTTATGTGATGTTTCTAGTACCTAATGAAGAGCTACTGACAGAGGGTGAATAAATCTCTCCAGGAGAAAAAAAAAAACAAAACAAACAACAACAACGAGAGAAAAGAAAATCAATCAAACAAACAAACAAAACCAAACACAAAAAACCAGAACTTTTCCCCCCGCCCCGAAAATAACTAAGAAAGTAGTCAGATCTAGAAAGAACTTCCACCAAAATCTTCATCTAATATATGTCATCTTTCAAATATAAGTGACTCTGATTTTTTGTGAAAGAAGCAGTATTTTTAAATTGCCTGTAGATATGACCTGCCTTTTCTCCTGAAGCTTGATTTCTGAAGCAAGACTCTGCAGGAAACATGTTCAAAGCAATATTCTAGTTTATGAAAAGAAAGAGCCAAGCCTAAATGCTTACTTCAAGAAAACAAACAAAATTATACCCACAACAAGCAGGCTTCTAATATTTGGGTTTGTGTAATGATTTTCTTGCCAAGTTTAGTTCCTCCAGGAGAAAACAAAATAATTGCTGCACATCAGTTTTCTAGTGCTGCTCAAACACAAGTATCCTTGCAGCACACTACTGTCCAAATCATTGTGTGAACATTTGATGTATTTCTAACCTTTAAAAAATCCTACTTTATCAAAGGAGAAGTGTTTTTGGCTCAAAGTGAGTGTAATTTCGAAATTATGCTTTTCAATGCAAACGTAATAGTCCAGTTCTTCAAGAATAACTATTTTCTTGTATTCAAAACAGTATATGCAAATGTTTGCTTTGACTGAAGTAGTACCATGGCTATTTTCATAAATAGCTGCAAAGGTTGTTGCTTAAAATCTGTCTTTCTGTACAGAGCACCAAGGACACTTCAAGTTTATTGGATTAACAAGTAGGACAGCCAAGCATTACAGTCTGATTTCAGTGCATCACTTTCACTCTTGTGGGCAAAGACATTACATAGACAATTAAATGATGCTGAATGTCAATAGCATGCCATGGACCTTACATTTGTGTCAATGAATAATAATGTTTGGCGCAGGGTGGAAAATCTTCAGCTTTGTTTCTAATTACTGCAATTATCACCCTAAAAAAATGGCTAGGTTCCGCTCAATCCAAATTTATTACTATCTCCACATGCCCTGTCCCTGCACTGTCTCTCCCAAGTTCTGTGGCACTCCGCAGCACACGTTCCAATAGTTTGTTGCACAGGGACATCTAGTGGCACAAGGATTAGGAACCTAATGGCAGCATGATGTTTTCAGAGCTTCTGATTGCTTCAGGAAACTCACAGAGGGGTGACGAAGCAAAGGGTTGTGAATTCTTCCTTCCTGCTTTCAGGGACTGTGAGGGGAGAACGGGACAGTTTTACTGTTAGCTGCCGTCCTCTCTTCACCAAAGGACGTGTAAAGAAAATAAAGGGGAAGTCCCTTGATAACTTTTGAACCATTTCTGTTGCTCTAGCTTCTTGTCTCAGTGTATTTCAAATGGCACTGCTGTGATTGCAGTCCTGGAGTGGATGTATTTATTCTAGTAACAAGTTTCTGTTTTTCATTATGCTATGTCTCCTACCCAAATACCTGAAAGCCTTTCCTGGATTCTTAAAGAAAAACAAACAAACAAAAAAAACCCCACAACAGTAACTTTGCGTGTGTGCTGTTTGTTCTTTTCTTCTTTTGGAGAGAAACATCTTTCTAGCAGGCAAAGTTTGTTTGTTGAGTCTCTGAATATATGTTACCGAACAATTACACTGCACGGAGAATAAAGTGATGATGAAGCATTTATCCTTGGTTTGTGAAGGTGAAAACAGGTCAGGATTTGCTGCTTTGAGCTAGACTTTTAAGAACATTCTGCCTCTCTCAAAAGCAGTATTTGCTTTTACTGTAGATAATTCTATTAGGCTGAAAGAACAAAACCATCATTTGAGGATATCTGCAACTACACATTTTTTACATCTGATTGTAGCAGCTTCCTGATAAACACACTGTGCTGGCACAAGATGTCCTTCTGACTTTAGTGATAACCTGTGTTTAAGTCAAGATGGAACATGTTCTGGGACAACAGATTATAATAAACCCTTTCACCATAGGAAGTAGTAGGGAAAAAATGTACATAATATATATTTATGTAAGCATATTAAGTATTTGGACTGAAATGAAAAAAGAACATTCAGCAATGAAATATTTATTATAAGCACACATGGAGAGAAAGACAACACATAATTGAGTTGTGACAAGCTTCTTTGTGTGTACCAAATTATTAAGGCTACATCAAAATGTCTTCACATACAAACATAAGTATTTACTTTATATGAAAACCTATTTATATAATAACACATTTTTCATCTGTCATGTAAACTTTTCAAAAATCTTAGAAGTTTTGCAATGTTAGAGGGTAAAATTCTAGGAAATAAAAGGGATTAAAATGGGGATAAAGAAGCTCTACAACCTGTACCGTATTAGAAATGTATTGGAACTATTCTACTGAATTATTAATACATTTGGGGAAAAACAACAACAACAACAACAAAAAAACAGTAAAGGAAAATAGTATAATTTCAAAATTGGTAAACTTTCATTTTTTGAAAAAGATAAATCAGTACAGAACCATTCATAACACACTGCTTTTTCTCTTTTTTATTTCCTTACTTTTTGAATTTTCTATTGCAAAAACGTAGTAATCATTGCCCTAAAAAGATGCATTTTTATGTTACATAATAAAAGGTTTCCAATATAATTATTTCTGCCAGCTACGACTGTCACATTTTCAAGATGTTGATGTTATCAGGTAAGATGCATCAGAAATTATTTTGAAAATTTGAATCTGAAAAGAAGTCAATGAGAAATCTACGATTCATAAAATCCACTGCCAGCTCTGACTTCCAATATTTCACTGTTCCTGTAACAGACTTATTATTTCCCTCTTGGCTGTGGTTGTGAAAAAAAATCCTGCAATTTTAATACAATATTGTATGTTCCAGGGCTCCATCTTTTGTATTAAATAGCCATCTTTCTCCCTGACAATTCATGATATATCTGGCACCAACAGTCAAATTATTTATTCAGATGCAGAAGAAGTGCTTGACAGCTGATTATACTGCCATATTTTCCCCAGTAACTCAACTTATCAAAACATTAGCCAGCACTTTAGTGACTCACCAAGGCAGTATTCACCAGTTGCAGTATCTGCAATGAGCTGGTTTTGGATAATAAACTAAAAAATTCTTCTGGGGAATTGGGTAAGATTGTAAAAGACTGCCATTTCACACATGTGGTGAGTAGTCTATATTACTCACAGTCCTGTGAACTATTTCAAAAAAATGGATAATGGCCAAATGAATATGATCGAGAACCGTACCTCAGGCAGTTTAATAAACTACCCACCTGCATCAATTAATTCATCTGCACATATGGAAATGAGCAGACAGCTCAAACCAGCAATGTTTGAAAAAGCTTGTCTTCTGATGCTTGGAGATGAGAATCACCACTTAGAAACATTATTGGGAAGACAGAAGAATACAGAACACTGCATTTTTATACATATATTTTTATTATTTTTTTTTACTTAAATATTGTTTGTACTCATAAAGTGACACACAGGTTTAATAAGCATTCATAAAACCATGGGATCTAGAAGCTGACTTCATATGTGATACTTGGAAAATGGACAGGTGTTGGGCGAAATTTAGCCTTGTTGCAGGAAACCAAGCAAGTCTGAAAGAAGGAAAGCAGTGATGTATTCTAGTATTTATATTAAGCAAAATGATTTATAATAAGACCACTAGGTCCCTGAATGCAACAACTTCTGCAGCCTGCCCCCATGTTCCCCTCATGGGGCTGGGATGATGGAGGGAGGTCAAGGTCACCTCTGCAGCCAGGCAGCAGTGACCTAGGATAAGGTCTGAGCACAGTCTCCACAGGTCTATTCTTATCCCATGCAGGCTGTGCTGGAGTTCAGACCCTTTGCCCTGGCCCTTTCCTGGCTGCACTGTAAGGATGCCCATGCCATGACACTCCCTCGCCTCACTGACTTGCCTTCCCAACTTGACCTCCAAAGTGCCTCGGAAGTCCATCCTGGGAAAACTGACTGGATCTGCTCTACTGTCACTGCTCAGGGTTGCAGGACCACATCCTGCATCAGGACTGCAACCTCCTCATGCACTGATATGTCAATGTGTATGTCCTTAGAGAAGACAGAAGGAAGGTGACACAGAGATACTGCATATAGCACTGCTCTCTGCCTGTCTCCTCTGAGCTGTACGGAACAGATTTGGAACACTTGGAGAAACTGTGGTAATTTCAACCACCAGCTGCTGAGGAAAGTGAGACATCAGTTGTTTCCCTTGTCTCTATAGAAGTCCACAGGCAAATAGCTAAAAAGCCATAAATTAGAAAAACAGAAGCTGAGAATGGAAATTTTAAATACTTACAAAATTCATGTTTTGAATTTTATCACAAGCTTTTTACAGAATTAAGGAACAACAGTTTAAAATTATTTCCCTTCCCATGGAGGAAATTCCCTCGTAGCTTTATTCTTTATCTAATCTTTCATGAAAATAAAATAAAAAAGCAGTTGGTAAGTAATTTAGAGTCTCTTCCCAGTTTTGGTCCACGAGAGTTACCTGACTTTTATCTTGGGGTTGAAAATAAACTTTTAAAAGTATTCTCACTGTTTAATTAAGTCCATATGTCTGTTTGATCAGTCATGCAACAGACAAGTATATCATATCTATGATATTATTCTGAAATCCAAGCCCAGACTTTTAAATAAGGTCATCATAGTGTTTCCTGTGCTGCTTGATGAAACACACTGTGGTTCTTGTGCTTCAGTGTGAAGTACAAATAATGAGTATTTACTTCCCAAAGTCATTAGTTATGCAAAATATTTGTGTGTGGAAGGTGTGGGAGAAGTGTGTCGCAAGATGGTCGTTGTCCTGGTTTCACTCTGACTGGAGTTAGTGAGAATTTTCCAGAGTTTAACAAGAGCATCAGTTAGCTGATATTGCTTCCTTTTACAAATCTTGTCCTTAATTCTTCTAAGCAGCTTTGAAAGCCTCAAGTGAAAAGCCCCTTTAGAAGTGCAAAATCACTGTATTATCATTATACTGAGGCTGGCTTACTTATCTTAAAAACTGTTTAAAAGAAAACCTGTTTTAAATTAATTGAAAGAGTTAGGGCTTCCTGAGAAGAACAGCATCAGTAAAATGGAATTTAAAAGTCAAAGGTTAATATTCCTGGTTTTAGAGAAAACAAGTTCCTACACATCATTCTTTATTTTGCAAAGAGAAAAGAAACCTGTAATCTGATACAATCTACCGAACAGAAATTGTCATCTTTCTTTCTTACCCAAGTAATTGATTTATGTGAGCAATAAGAATATCTTTTCTATGAAAATCCCCCCAATGGCAGAAAAAGAGAATTAGAATTTATGTCACGCTGTAATTTTGGAAGTTATCAAATGCTATTGTTAAAACATAATGTTCAAAACACCATTTGCATTTTTTAATATTGTCTGAAGAAAGCACAAGGATCTATTTCTTTCATCTGTAATGAGCCTTAGAGAAAGAATTCATAGAAATCTGGGAAGATGGTTGAAGTTCAAAAGAAATTAAACCCAGAGCTTTAAGATACTGCAGGTTACTATGATTGAATAAATAACTCTTTGAAATACAAGAAAAATGCTCATCTAAAGTGTATTTTCTTGGATTTTTTTCAAGTCCTGGCTAATGTCCATAACATTATTCTAGTCTAAATTAAAATCCACTGTTAAATTTGTGTTTGTTTTTATGATAACCCATAACCTTAGGGCTGGATGTGAAGAAAACAAATTATAACAACACTCTGAAATTGTTGAGTTATTATTAACAACTTATCAATTCTACTTGTGTATTTTTTGTTGTTTGTTTGGTTTGGTTTGTTGTTTGGTTGGGGTTTTTTCCCGTCTTTCACTTATGTATTGTTAATATAATATTTCATAATTTATTCTAGAATTCACATAATCCACAATTAAGGTACCTACATCTATATAGAATCTCACAGAAGCAGGGAGAGTGGTAGGAGATGGACATAAGTGTTTTGAAAACCAAAGTAACTTATTTAGTAGGATAAGTTTAATGCAGATCCTAACAAGACTAACTATACAAGACAGAGGGCCACTGATTGGAGAAGGTAGAATAAGCAGCTGTCTGTACTTCCTCAGGAGATCTAAGAGTTCCTCCTCAGGGTGGAATAACTATCACTAGCTACAGAGCAGGAGGAGACACCAAAGTAGATAATGGGAGAGCATTATGTCCTTGTTACAGCAGCCACCATTACAGAAACATGATTATCCTTAATTTTTTGATTAGCAGCAGCCAATGCGTCTCTGAAATTCTCTGTCAGCTCTTATCCCTCCTTTTCTGCCTTAGAATCAGGACCCACAGTTATCTTCTTGTCTCTATAGCAAGCTCAGAAGACACTACAGATTTTTTCAAATGTGGTTTTCCTCTCAGCCCCCTTCTGTTACCCATAGCTTTCCCAACTTGTACTCTTTAATTTCCATTGTTCTCTCGTAAATACTTTTACCACACTGGAAATCAGCTGATCTTTCTTCCACTTATAGATTTTTCTTGTGAACTGTATTTGCTCTGTGTGGCTGATAAGCTTTTGTGCAGTCCAAACATGGAATATAAAAAGGAGAAAAAAGTTTTTGTGAGTATATTTGCAAATGACAGTAACTCTTCAGAAGTAGGTAAATGATAAATTGCAATTGCTTTCCAAAATTAATGTATTTTTTGTTGTTTTGTTTTATTTTGGGTTTTTTTTTAGTTCTCAAACAAATTTAGATGTGATCACAGAGTTACAGAATTGTTAGAGCTGGAAGGGACCTTTAGAGATCATCTAGTCCAAACCCCCTACTAAAGCAGGATTGCCTAGAGCACATTACACAGGACTGCATCCAGGTGGGTTTTGGATGTATCCAGAGAAGGAGACTTCACAAACCCCAGCAGCGTCTTCCAGTGCCTTGTCACATCACAGTAAAATTCTTCTTCATGTTTAGATGCAACTTATTGTGTTCCAATTTGTGCCCATTGCCCCTTTTTCAGTCACTGGACACTACTGAAAAGAGTCTGACTCCATCCTCCCTACACTCACCCTTACATATATATATAGACTGTCAAGGTTTGACTCAAGATCAGCAATTGAACCAGTGGCAACAATGCTCTCGATCCCCTGTCCCCCTCACTTCCAGGTAGGGAAGGAGAGAGAGAACAGAAGGAGACTTTCCAGATTTAAAACTAAACTACACAGCTTTAATTAAATACTAATGATAGAAGAAAATATGTACAAGTATATACAAGTGTGTTCAAGAATGTGAAAAACCCTATTGCCTCCCTCCACCCCCAGCAACTCCCACGGTATCTTCTGAGCTGTGAGCAGTTCTGAAATGTCACAGAGCACTTCCAGAGAGTGTGGCAGAGCAGACAGGAGCTGAGTTATGAGGGTCAGGGATGCATGAGCCTGGGGGAATCAATGGTGATGGATAGATGGAGTCTCCCCTGGATGCTAGCCATGAATTGAAGAGAAGGGAAGAAGAAGCAGGAAGGAAGTTGACTCCCATGATCCCTGAACTTATACTGAGCTTACGTAGATATATGGAATGGAATATTTTGGTCAATTTTGCTGTCCATCTAGTCGACTCCTCCCTACAGGAGGGTTACAGATACAACTCTTCTGCTCCCTGTAGCATCTGAGGCACCAGACTTAGCAAGCAGAGAAAAGCGACCTTGTCATCTCAGCAGTAACATAAACATTCCAGCATTATCAATTCACTAGCTGGAAAACTTGCTGCTAGTTAAAAGGGAGCTCTCTAAAGGAAAGAAAAAAAAAAAATAGGAAAAAGAAAACTGGCTTAATCCAGGCTTAAACCAGGACACAGACATTGATAAGATGTGCTCTCAGTCTTCTCCTCTCCAGGCTAAACAGACCCAGGTCTCCCAACCTTTCCTCATAAAAGAGATGCTGCAGTCCCCCAATTTCCTTCTCTGTCTCTCTTGAACTGGGAAGCTGAGAATTGGACACAGTATTCCAGGTGTGGCCTCACTACGGAAGAATAGAGAGGGAGGACGAACTCCCTCGACATGCTGGCAACACTCTTCCCAATGCATCCCAAGATACCATTGATCTTCTTGGCCACAAGGGCACAATGCTGGCTCATTGTTAACTTATTTCTTGTCTGCTAGGACTCCAAGATTCTTATTCTTGGGGCTGTTTTCCAGCAGGTCAACCCCTAACCTATACTGATGCATGGGGTTGTTCCTCCCAAGGTGCTGGACCTTATATCTGCCCTTTTTGAACCTCATTAGGATCCTCTCTGTCCAACTTTCCAGCCTGTCCAGGACACACAGGACGCACAGCCCTCTGGTGAATCAGCTACTCCTCCTAGTTTTGTATCATCAGCAAACTTGCTGAGGATACATTTTGTACCCTTGTGTAGGTAACTGATTAATAAGTCCAGACCCAGCACTGACACCTGGTGAACACCATTGGCTACAGGCCTCCAACTCAACCCTGCACCATTGATCATGACCCTCTGAGGTCTGTCACTCAACTAGTTCTCAATCCACCTCACTGTCCACTCCACTCATCTAGCCCACACTTCCTCAGTTTCCTAATGAGGATATTACAGGACACAGTGTCAAAATCCTTGCTGAAGTCAAGGTAGATAACATCTACTGCTCTCCCCTCATCTAACCAGTCAGTTATGATGTCATAGAAGGCTATCAGATTGGTCAAGTATGATATCCCCTTGGTGAATCCATGTAGACCACTACCAATAACTTTCTTTTCTTCCACATGCTTAGAGATGATATCTAGAACAATTTGTTCCATCACCTTTACTGAGAAGGAGGTGAGACTAACCAGCATGTAATTTCCTGGGTCATCCTTCTTTACCTTTCTGAAGACTGGAGTGACACTGGCCTTCTTCTGGTCCTCAGGCACCTTTCCTGTTCTCCATGACCTTTCAAAGGTGATAGAGAGTGACCTAGGAATTCCATCTGCTAGCTCTCTCAGCTAAGTGGTCTCTAACCTGGTCCTCATCTACTGAGGGAAAGCCTTCCTGTCTCCAGACCTTATCTCTTACCTCCAGGGTCTGGGATTCATGAGGGACAGCTTTAGCAGCAAAGACTGAAACAAAGGGGGCATTCAGTAACTCCGCCTTCCCTGTGTCTTCCCACTACAACCCGACTACTCGGTTGCCCAACTCATTGATCACCAGGACCACATTTTCCCTAGTCTTCCTCTTTCTGTTGATATCCTTGGTGATGGAACCAAGCCACTCAGTGACATAAGTTTTAAGATTTTCTTACTAAGTGGGATGGGTATATGTGTATTTCTATGTTGTCTCATGCATGTACACACACATATACACTCTGCATAGGATTCCCACATCAGACAAGGTCTCTAGTCTAGTTTGTGACCATCACCACCATCTCAAGAGAATGTGAAACTTGTTCCACATGGTTGAGGTGTCTAAGCCCTGGACAGCAAAGTGAGTTCAGCCTTTGGCAACAATGAACACATCCATGTGTATGCTTCCCCCAAGAGGAGCTATTGTCATCACTATTTATTGCCTTCTAACTTAAAAAGACTGCTTAAGCTGGCAGATACCTTGGCTACATCACTCAAAGCCCATTTCTTGACTTTCTCTGTGTTGTAAGTCAATTAGCTTTTGTAAACTAAACCACTAGCACCTTCTTGGCTCCTGTCCTAGATGTATTGCATGGATAAAAAACTGTTAACAGTTCATCTGTACATCTTTGTTTACTTCCCATGCATACCTAAACCATTAGAAAAATGCATATATAGTTCAGATCTTTGAGGTAAGCCTTAATAATAATTAGCTGTGCTTTGTTAGTTTTCCTACAGTGTATATTTTCAGGCAGCCAATACTGACAAATGGATTTCTGTACTTCAAATCAGAAAATCTCAGAGAAGGCAAGTTGAAGTGAAGGTTAGGACTGTAGTTTTGTGGAGATTCATGAATCTCTTAATATCTTTAAGTACCAATGTTTATAAAAAAACAAGTAGTATAGTCACATTTGATAGCTTTTTAAAGTTTACAAGTGTTCCAGTGTTAAAAATTATTTGTGTCATGCTGCGTTCATACTCACACAGTGATTTAGGACTGTATTTATTTTAGTTGATTTGTCTGCCTCCACTCACTTAAGATCACCTGAGGATTTTGACTCTGTATGCTTTGCAGAGGTGATAGAGATAAAATACTTTAAAATCTAAGTAGTGACTACAAGCAGTTTATAGGACTTTGCAGTTAATGAGCTGAAGCTGAAATTCTAAGATCCGAGCATTTCAATGTTTATTCATAACTGTCAAGCCATCATTAATGCAGTGCAGCACTATCAAACAGGTGCACTTTTTTCCTCCTATATTTAACTTATGTATTATCAATCTAATATCTCATTATTTATTCTAGAATTCACATTACCCACAACTAAGACACCTACATCTATACAGAGTCACATGGAAGCTTCTAAGATTCAACTTGTGCAGAAATACTAAGCAAGTTAGACTTAGTGTCATTGGAAATTAAAAAACTTCATAATGTCCTAATTAAAACACTGCTGTTTCAAAGACGGCGACTAACAATCATCCAAGTAAGGATTTACAGTTGCAAAGAATATGAAGAACTAAAAAATAAGTAAAAAATATTTCCTTCTCATAGATAGCATTGCAGATAGAAAACAAATGGAACATATTTTTTTATGTTTATATTAAAAAAAAATTGAGAAATGAAATGTTCAAAAATGTAGAATGATATTTGTTTGGGTTTTTTCACATAACAATTGATTCCCCAAAAAATAATAGAAAGAAAGCTGGTAGGCTTAGTGAAGTACAAAACACATAATTAATTTATTTTAATGCTCCTTTAGAACTCTGCTGCAGAGAGCACTTCAGGACAGGTACACACCAACCAGACTGGCCAGATAACTGTGAAAGACTCACTCTTCAGAAAGTCATCAAAAGGTTTATAATCTAGTTAAGGTCTTTATGTAGTAATGGTACATAACATGTGATTAAAACATCATTTCCATTTTCACACACACACCTCTGAGAAGCAGGTCTTGGGACATCTCCTGATCTTAGAATGCTTAGTAACAGGAAAGTTTCCTTTGCTACTTGATAATGAGGGATTTTTCAGGATGTCTTCTGGACATTGATATGAAATATTTAGATTGGTAAGTTAGCTCTTTCTTCTTTCAAAAGTTTCATGAAATTGCAAATTACTCTAAGTAGTAGTCTCAACATATTAACAAACATAATTATTTATGTTCAGTAAGTTAGTATGTATGTCCCTAAGTCATATGGAGGTGTGGAGGTGGCTAGTCCCAGTCATTTCACACAGCTGAAAGAAAAAAGTATCAACTAGAATGTAGAAGTTCAACATGATGTTGAATCAGGAAATTATTTCAGCATCACGCAAACAAACCTAATAGCTGTTCATTTTCTTGGTGAGAAAGTTTACCGTTAATTTTAAATTTAAATTGTTTTTTCAGCAATAAGAATACTGCAGATTATTTCTCCTGTGCAGCCTTGGCAAGTAGTTCAATAGCAAACCTAGTGGATCAATTAATGTAAGTGCTACACTGAACCTGTCCTTTGAGGGAGCAAAATCTTATTGAAGCACAATTTCTCCAACACAATGAAAATGGAAAATTGATTTACAGTTTAAATGTGTCAGTTCTTATAAATAGAGTTATAATGAGGGTCTATATAATGTCAGATAAAGGAGCAGAGGACTGAATGGGTGAATAGATAACATTTCAGTATAAAGGAAGTATAATTGTTCAATCAATTGTTTGCTTTAAAGATTTAGGTAAGATTTCATGAGACATCAATCAAACAGATATTGCTTTGTACAGAGAGCAATGAACTACAGCTTAAAGGTTGGAAAACACCTGCATAGAAAAGAGTTAAAAGGATTAAAGGTCACTAAAATTCACTGAAGTAGATCATGCTAATGAATATTTTTAACACTATCTAAATAGTATCCTTTCTCTTTCTTTCACTTCTGTGTCAGCAAAGACAGCTGCCGAGGAAGACCGATTCCTGCAAGGAGCTTTTCAATTTCAGGTGTTGTTGCAACATGGCATGTGCCATTCTTTAGGTATGAAGCAGCTGCTAATAAGAGTAGAATCCACAAAATAAGTAGTATAGTATTCAGTCTCAAAGGCCTTCATGCAGATAGACATTTATCTAAAGGATCATTCCCCAAGTATCAATATAACAATTTTTTGACTGGTTTAAGCAGCCCTCCTCCAGCTTTTAAGAAGCTCAGCATTCTAATCAGGGAGTAGCAGCAATGCTATTTACAGCTCATTAAAAAATGCAAATACTCAAACAAATAATGGGAACAGACATGATTGCTGCCTATAAATACCTCAGGAGTGAGCAGGGTAGCAAAATGCCCAGGAGGAGAAAGAGCTGTTTAAGCTAAAGGACAACGTTGGCAATTTGCAATGAATAAATTTAGACTGGAAATTAGAAGGCTTCTGACTGTTAGAAGTTTGAGCAGGGAACAAACTCCTAAAGGGAGTAGTGAAGGAAAATATCTACTGGCTTTTAAGATACATTCAAATGAGTTTGTGAAAAGGATTACAAAACAACAGATTGGGCCAGTTTGCCCAGATAATTTCCACTCATATGTATACCATAATAAGTATGATGAAAAGATGAACAGCAATTCATAAGGTGATACCAATCTCTGTCTCCTTCAGTTGGCTGAAAATGGTATGTTAACGAGGAAAGATTACCATATTCACTCAATAAAATTGCACATAGTTTGAAAATCTGAAGTGAAAAATAATTTAATCTCCTGGGCCTATTTCCCAGGCACACCAATAATGTATTTCAGAAAAAGATACATAAAAGAACTGAAGCCTATAGCTGCTTGACTGGCTAGGCAATATGATTTAGTGAGGGAATAGAACAACACAGTCCCTTAAGAGCATCACTAAAGAAAGTAGGATGCTGCATAACCTTAGCTTCCCTGTTTTGCCAGAATTCTCTAAAAAATCAGTTGCAAAGCATGTGCTAGAAATCCTGACACCAGTTTAAGTCACTGCTGGAATGTTTACAAACCTGAATGGAGTTTCATATCATATTAACTTGTATATCAACTTCTCCTAGCATTTGAAGCAAGCATTTGCAAACCTGACTCAAAAACTGCATGGCATAGTACTGTACTAGACATCCTTGTCTAAAAGTCAAGCCTTTCTTTTGAGTTTATTTATGTTTCAAAAAGACATGTTAAATAAAAAAATATGAATTGGAGACTATCTACAATAATATGCACCAAAACCAAAAAGAATAGAAAGAAAATCAGAAGTGTTTACCATTTCTAACTCTTGATAACATTGTAGAAAATGTAGCTTGGCTGATGGTATGTCAATAAGTGGTACAAGTCCAAAACCAACTTGAATAGAAAAGATGTATCTAAAGTGGTAGGTTAAAATCTAACACTAATGATTATTGAACCACTGTCACAAACTGAAATGAACAAAAAAAATACTATGGGCTTTGCAGAAAAATGCCAATAAGTGATCTCAAAGAAATTTCACTGACACACAGTGCAATGAAGAGCATTGATATTTTAATTGTTTATTGGCATTTCATTTATAATGTTTTAAGACGTAACAATAAGTCTTATTAGAAGGACAGTCTATCTGAAACACTGAGATTAGTCCTCAGTGGCACTGAAACTTTATTTAATTACCATTTCGCCTGAAATGGAGAATGACTTTATTAATTTTTATTAGTGGAATATATACAGTACTGAGAAATGTGTGGATCCCATTGTGCTATATGCAGTACAGACATTCCATTTTGCCCAAAGTTTTCTACTTGAGGGAAAACACATAGAGAGAACATTTAACTTTTTCAGAGTCAAGCAGCTAATCATAATCTCAAGAAGACACAAGACTGCTTCTCTCAGTCTGAGTCCTTGCAGTCTTTTATGAAATAGATGGCTAACAGCCTCATATCACTGAAAATTGTTGAATGGTATTTCAGATCTGGCATATAAACTATAAAAACTGCAGAAAGAGTATTTGTGAAAAATGCCACACCTAACCAGGGATTAGGGAAGAGGATAGAAATTATCATTCTAGTGGGAAGAGAAAAACTGTTCAGCAATTTAAAGAGAATTTTTATGATGAGAATTTCAAGGCTGAGAGACTCTTGTTCTGAATGAAAAGTTGATGATGGGAAAAATATTTCTCTAGATCTATAAAGCAGAATATATATGTACAACACTCATAGTCCAGAAACACTTCTCAGAATCCAAAAATTTCCTTTGCTTGATGAATGAGCTAGCAAGATACACACCTGTTCTCCTTTTCCCCCCTCTGTTCTAATTCTGAAGTTATACTATATCATAATCATGTATCTGTATCAGAAGGAGAAGGGAACAGCATTATCTCAAATAGTCTTGGTAGTGTTGTTAAAGATTTCTATCTGGGCAATAAAAAACATTAACTTTGAGAAGACCATTAGGAATGAGTCTTTCTCCTTGGTGGATGCTTAACTAGCAGATGATAATTTAAAAGATAGATTATGATGAAAATTTAAACAATTTTTTTTGTTTGTTTGCTTCTTGACTGTTGGTGTGATTTTTTTCTAAGACAGTAACATAGTTCTATTTTGTATAAGGTTCAGTCTTGTACATTATTAGATATAATCCCTTATAAGGCTTAGTTAAAGAAACACTGAGTTTCTCCGTTGCCAAAGACTTTACAGATCTGTTTGAAAACTCAAATTACAGTTTAACCTAGTTTAAGTGGCCATAAGGCAGTGGAAGAGTATGACAAACCGGGATTTACAGACTTAAATTAATTTTCTTTCATGGAGCATCACTTTAAACTTTACATGTGAAATCTCTTTTAGACTAGAATTCAGAGTTCTCGACTTCTTTTTAAAAAGGAGTTTAGCACTTAGGCTAGGCTCTTGTCATGTGCTTGCTCAATGCCTAACTAAATAACCAAGGTAGAAAACACAAAGACATTTCCATAACATTGTAGCTAGCAGTATCATTACTTCCTTAAAGGTGTCTTTATGTTATTGCTCCCCACCCCTCAATACTGGACTCAGTAAACATCACAATGCATTGTTGCAAAAAAGCTTACAAACCTCACCAGCAGGTGATTAAAATATTTTCTTAATAGGTAAGGAATACTAGTGTAAAACCCAGGTTCAATCATTTTTCTCCCACACTGTTGGTGAAAGTTTAATTTCAAAATTGTTGGGATGTGTTAGATGTTGTCTGTTTGATCTATAAGATTTTATGGTATCTTTTCTAGTAGATGTCACTGAAAATTCCTATCATGTGATAGTAAACTGCCAAGTAGTCAGATAAACCTGTAGATCAAAAAAAGTAAGTATACAAGTGCTGCTTCTGCAGAGGACCTGGACTGTCCATTCAAAACTTCTGAGATTTTTCCATGGCTAGGTAAGCTTTGAGAAGTAGTGACTAGAAATTTATTAGACATTTATTAGTTAGCATGCCAGGTGCTTCTTACAAACATGGGGATGAATTACCCACCTGTGAAAAATTTCTGAGAACTTGTTAACAAAAATAATGGCCAGGGGGTTTTTGTTTGGTTTGGTTTGTTATTTGTTTGGTTTGGTTTATTTTGTTGTTGTTGTTTTTTCTAATTATCCTATGTTGTGGATATGTAAAAATAAGCTACAATATTTTAGCAACTAAAGAAAGATTTCTGTTTTGATGTTACACATTACTAGGATAAACATCTGTGTGTCTAATTTGCTGTAATGAGCTATTATTGGCTAAATAATAAAATATCCAATATTACAAAATAATAAAAATAACTTGAGGATGAGCAGTATTTGGCTTCCAACTTATATTAGTCATTCTTGTTTTTATCCTTCAATTCTGATTACAAAGATGTTCTGTACTGCTGCTGAGCTATAATCAATTTAACATTTTATTTTTAATAACAGTTTGTGTATTCATTTCAGTTTGTGATGATGATTCCAGCATGTTATAGTAATTTGTGTCTCACTTTCAAATAAGAAATTATTTTATTTTCATCATTAATTACTCAGCAACCCCCTTAATTTCAAGATAAATGAGTTTTTCAAATTTGTCCAATTATGTAAGAAACAACTCACCATCTTTTCCTCAGAATCCATTAGTGATTCTAAGACCTTTATAACTATTTGTTTTCAATTAATTGTCTTAAACAGTAACTCTATGGAAGAGCTGTTAATCTCCCTTGGGGATTTTCATAACTCGGTTGGCCACAGACCTGGGGAACCTGCAGCTTTGGAGTCATCCCTGCTTTGAATCAGAACTTCCACAGGATGACCTCTAGACCTCCCATCCAAACTGAATTTTTCCATGAGTCTGTGAATTAAGCCATTAAGCAGATTAGATACTGGCACCACTGTACATTGGATCAAGAAACATTATTGTTTATGTTATGTGTCACACTTGTGCATGTGTGTTTTTGCAGAATTCTTGCTTTTTATATTTTATTACCAGTTCCTTCAAACTATATTTCAGTGTGATTTAATTAATGCAAACAATATTATTAATAAAAAATTACAGTTGCCACACTGAGGATTGAAACTGGAGTTAGTCCAGAAATGTTTTGCTTTGAGTAAGAACAATAAATAGCCTGTATGAAAATAACATTATTTCTTTTAGAAAAACACTTCGTAGTCTGAAATTCTTTTTTTGTTTTGGTTTGGTTTTGACTTCTTAGTAATTCCAGATAAAATTAAAGGAATTTTCTGCTTCCAGTAATTTGAGTATAAACGGAAAGTAAATCTATGCCATATATTGAGTTACAGCTCCCAGAGTATTTATTTCAGAACTGAACATGACTCATTTATACAGCCAATTATACAGAAAATACTTCTGTTTTTGCAGTAAATTTCATCCTACCACCATCTGTTACATATTTCAGAGCAGATTTTTAATCCAGAATTTGACTTTATGGGGAATGTTGATAAATCAATCTCTATCTTTACTACAGAATATATTCATGACATTACGGCCTTCATACTTCAGAGTATATAATAAAGTTCAGTTCTTCATTCTTTCCTACATAAAATTCATACTCACTTCAAGTTCTTTACAATCAGAATTGTTCTGGAAGCCACACCCACCACATATCATATGAACTGCCAGAGGCCTTAAAAGCACAGTACGTTCCTAAGAAATGTCACAAGACATATTATCTAAAGGATTCTTTCCAACTATGCAGATAGGTGTTTTATGAAGTAAAACACCTGACTGCCTCGTATCTCAGCTGTTTTAAGAGCCTACATTATTTTGTTTTTAAAAATATGTATTTCCCATTGTTACCTGAAGCCTGTGACACTCGTTTCAAGCGGTGGTTATGTTTATCAACGTAATAATGATACTTGTCTTTGCTGATATATCAAGTTGTTTATTGTTCTGGTTTGGTTTGGCGGGGTTTTTGGTAGCGGGGGAAGGGCCACAGGAGTGGCTCCGGTAAGAAGCTGAGCTCTCCCTGCTTCCAAAATCCAGCCAAGGAGCCATTAGAGGGACAATAGATGCCCTCAGCAATTAACATACGAAAGAACTGCTATAACACCTCAGCAGAGAAGCACCTGTAACTTTCCCTGCTACAGGCTGAGGAAGATGTGCTTCTCAGAAAGGGAGCCTGATGTGCCTTGTCTTGTACTGAAGGTAATTTCCAGCTCGAGGTCTTTTGGGGGGAGATCTAGCAGTAATGCAGATTATTTTAGGTATTAGGGATAATTATATTCTATTTGACTTGTGAAACCATACGTTTTTAAAAAGTGTTAAGACACTCTGAATTTAAAAATAGAAGAGAGAATCCTATTTGAGACTGATAAGGCCTAAAGTCTTTATCAGCTACTTTGCTGGTAGGGAGCTTTGGGATGGAAAGGATTAACCCACCTGCTTCATCTCAAGAAGACAGTCTGCATAAGAGGGTCTAGTATAATTTATATGTGCTGGACTTATGCCAGCTGTGTCATATCTGCCAGACACTTGCAGTTTAAGTCCAGGCAGGACAGCTAGTGTCAAATGGATGCTTGTATGGATTATATTTCATCATATTCTGCTCTAAGCCTCTACCTAGCATTTCAAGTACATTAATCTTTCATGCTAGGGATAGTTTTCCTTTTCAATCAAGACAAATTTAAGGAAATGCATTGGTTCCTGTACACGCATCTACAACTCAGGAAGACTTGCTTCCTCTCTCTTTCTCTCTCTTTCACACACCTAAGTATGTATGTGAATATAAGCTGAGTAAATAGATCATAAAATCATAGAATCATAGAATGTTTTGGGTTGGAGGGGACCTCTAAAGGTCATCTATTCCAACCTCCCCTACAATAAGCAGGGACATCTCACACTAGAACAGATTGCTCAGAGCCCCATCAAACCTGTCCTTGAATTTCTCCAGGGATGAGGCCTCCACCACCTCTCTAGGCAACCTGTTCCGGTGATCCACCACAGTCATATTAAGGAGCTTTTTCCTCATGTCCAAAGAAAATCTACCCTTCTTTAGCTTGAAACCACTACCCCTCGTCCTATTGTTACATGCCCTTGTGAACAGGTCTTCCCCAGCCTTCTTATAGGCTCCTCTCAGGTATTGGAAGGTCACTATAAGGTCCCCCTGGAGACTTCTCTTCTTCAGGCTGAACAACCCCAACTCCCTCATCCTGTCTTCATAAGAGAGGTGCTCCAGTACTCTGATAATTTTTATTACCCTTCTCTGGACACCCTCTAATAGTTTACCATCCTTCTTGTGCTGGGGGCTCCAGAGCTGGATGCAGTACTCCAGGTGAGGTCTCACCAGGGCAGAGTAGAGGGGCGGAATCACCTCTGTCAGTCGGCTGGCCACACTTCTCTTGATGAAGCCCAGGATGTGCTTGGCCTTCTGGGCTGCAACTGGACAGTGGTGGCTCATGTCCAGCTTTTAATCCACTAACACCTCCAGAGTTTTTTCCATAGGGCTTCTCTCTTGCATGTCTTCCCCGAGTCTATATTAATATCTGTGCTCATAGCTATTCTTTATGGACAACTTCAACCTCTATCCAATTCTTTACATAAAGGACAACACCTCCACCCCTTCTTCTTGTCTTGTCCCTTCTGAACAGCTTGTAGCCATCGATAGCCACACTTCAGTCATAGGATTCATTCCACCAAGTTTCCATAATTGCCACTATGTCGTAACTTTCCTGTAGCATGGTAGTTTCCAACTCCTCCTGTTTGTTGCCATGCTGCATGCATTGGTATAGAGTCACTTCAGCTGGGCTGCCAGCCGTGTCACCTTCTTAGAGGAACGCTCCTTTATTCCCTCAAGGCATTTCATGGATGTTACCCTGCTGTCTTCTATTACCTCAGGAGTGCCTGGCTCATCTCTGTAACACTTTGCCTGTGCTGCAGTGTCCACAGCATGCTTCAAGGCAACTGGTTGAAGACCCTTACTATCACCCCATCTTTCCAACCCTGGTGTGTCTTCCTGCTGCATGTCACAGACAATCTTGATAATGTTATCTCCCTTCCCCTTCATATCTAGTTTAACCCCTCAGTCTCTTGGACAAAGACCTTCCCCCTTTGAGAAAGGTGTCTTCCATTTGTTGCCAGCATTCCCGGTGCCATGTAAGCCATCCCATTATCAAAACCCCAAAACTGTGCCAGTGACACCGGCCATGGAACTATGTGTTGATAGATTGAATCATCCTGTTCCTTACAATGTCGCTACTTTCCACTGGAAGGAGGGAAGAAAAAGTAACCTATGTCCCAGAGTCTCTCACTAATCATCCCAATGCCCTGAAGTCTCTCTTGATTGTTCATGGACTACTATTTGCTGCTTCTTCTCCATCCACATGGAAAATCAATAGTGGGTCATAATCTGTGGACCTGATTAAGCTAGGGAGTTTTCTAGTGATGTTCTTAATCTGGGAGCCAGGAAGACAGCAGGCGTCCCTGTAAGGAGGGTCTACACAGCATATTGGACCCTCTGTTCCCCTTAGAACAGTCACCTATAACTAGAACCCTTCTTTTTTTCCTTTAGTGTGTGGTGGTGATACGGGCAATAGGCCTGCCTGAACGTTTATGCAACCCTGGTGTAGCTTGCCTATTATCCCCATCCTCATGTGGCTGTTCCTTCTCAGCCAGAGCCTCATACCTGTTGGTCAGAGGAACCTCAGGGGTTGAGGTGAGCAAGAGGGGATTTAGTCTGCTGCTCTTACCACCAACAGGGGCATGATACAGAGGCTACTTGATCCTGAGCACTCTCATTATGATGAGTGCTTCCGTTTCTGCTTAAAGGAGGGCAGAGCTTGGCTCCACCAGTCTATCTCCTGTTCAGCCTCCCTAATGCTTTCAATCTTTCAACCTTCTCATGCAGCTCTGCCACCAGGCTAAGCAGATCATCCATCTGCTCACAGCAGACACAGCGGTTCTCATTACTGCCACTTGTTGCCAGAGCAAGGCTCTGTTATTCCTTGCTTGTGACCTGGACAGCTGCATGTTTCCATGGGAGTTCTGTCTGGGTTGCTACTTCTATTATGGCGAGTGTTGGGGCCACCGCCTTCCACCAGATGGAGACCATGGCTGAGCTCTCCTGCACGCCTGCTCGCACTTTCAGCAGGAAAGCTGCTGCTTCACTCTTTGCTGACCAAGTGTGTCTGCTGGTTTTGCTGGTTCTCCCCCTCACAGTCACCCATGCAGTCCTGGCTCACTCTGCTACTCTGCAATGGCTGTGTTTAAGTCCCATAGTTGCCCCAGCAGCACCCCCAGCCATGTCAGCCTCTCTCACAAGAGCTCCCGACTCCTGCCAGACCTCTCCACTCTGCCACAGGCTTCCCTGGCACTGGGAATCCCCCTGTCAGACTCAATATGGCTTACTTTGTTGTTAAGGCATAGCACTTACCCTAGATGTAGGAACTAAGACATTAACCTCTGATAAAGCTTTGGAAGAAATTTAACTATGCGGCCCCATGAGTTCTCCAGGATAGTAATAAAAAAATATATGCCACAAATGTAAGGTCTGCTCCTTCCAATTTCTTGTTCTTATATCTAAATACGTCAGAGACCTTCTCACTGAGAAGTTTTAGCTACACATTTCTGATTTTTTGCTGTGTTCTTTCCAGCTCTTGTAACAAATAACAAATCCCATTGCTCCTATCCCTGGAGGATTGTTTCTTTCACAAAGACTTTCTATAGAGAACTTGCTCTATTCCTGATTCTTCTTCAAATCTCAAAAAGAGAAAGGGAAAAAAAAAATCTATTATGACAAAAAGAAAGTATTAAATGGGACCAAACACATGCATTATTTGCCTGTTATTACTTGCCTTTCAGGCTCTGAATCAAACAAATGTTGCTACTATAGAGGACACATCTTCTTCAGTTTTCCAGAGAAAATATAAACCGTTTATAAGGGATTTTGTAGGAAGGATATTCAATATACTCTAAAAAGATCCCCTCACTCTTTTCCTGGGTCACCTCATTTCTACCTGTGTAGACCTCAGTATGGGGCAAGATACTACAGCTAGCTGAGTTTTCATTGTTCATGCTATTGAAATAATATATCTACATGACCAAAAACATATATAAAAGCCACATGTGTATGATTTAAGTGTTTTAAATCAGCTTTGACTGAGCTTACTCAAACATTCATTTTGTAATTTTCTAATTATGTAATTCGTTGTTGTTTAAATACAAAAAACAAGACACTTAATGAGCACTAAGAGTGGAAGGCACTATGCATCTCTGTAGGAAGTCATATAGCACACACTAAATTAAGAAGGGCTCACAAGACCATTTTCTGTATTCTTGTCTGCACTCAATAAACTCTGAGAACAATTCTCAACACCTTATAACAAGCAAAGGTCATAATTAAGGTAGAATATACTATATGAGAAAATCAAGAATAGTGCTAAGGATTTAAACTTGTAGAATGTCAAGTAATTGCTTAGGTACAAACAGCTGAATACTCCTCATAATCAGACCAGGCAGAAATTCCTTTTTCTGTGACTTGAGAGAGAAAATCTTTTTTTTATCCCGAACCTTAGAGCTGCCTAAATCACAAATGTGAGAGAGACCAATTAGACACCTCAGAGGTTCTCCAAGGTATTAGAGACACTAGAATAGCCCCACTGACCATCCCCTACGTGGACTGTGAAGTTTGAAGTTTGGTAGAATGCCCACTTGAATAAAACCCTTATAGTGACCAAAAAATTTTGGAAATGGGGAGGTTCTCAATCTGTTCACAATCTGAATACAAATTGTTTCTTAATTAATAGACATTAAAAATCTTATGGAAAACAAATAATTCACCCAGCTACTTCAATATTAACAGGTACCTCAGAAGTTTACACTTTCAGTGGTAAAATGAGTTAAATGATATAAATAAATATTATTTATAAAAATAATACATTAAAATAAATTAATATAAATAACTTAATTGCTTAATCCAACATAGTTTTTCTTATATTAATTCACGTAGTTTTCTCAAATGGTTGCTTATTATTGAAAGTAAAGGATTTGAACCTTTCTTTTAACTATGAGAGTGCCACATTCAATATTCTTTAAAAATGGGGAGGAAAGAGTACGGAAAGGAATTTATTTATTTATTTATTTATTTATTTTTAAGTCCAAACAGGTCTTCTATGTCAAGTTCATAACACTTTGTGTTTTCCTGTACAGTCAAGTTAATTCCCATATAAACTCTCCATGGTTCTGAGTAATTTTGATATTTTTAAAACCTTTCCTCAGTTCTGTTTTTTCTTTCTTCTCTGGCACTTAATTTGATTCAGAAACCTTTAAGACAAAAATTTTCAACCCTGTAGGTGTTTCTTTCCATTATTAACCCACAAACTTTTTTTCTGAGGTATCATTTACTTAAACTTTTCTAATCTGCTGATTAGTTCTGCATTAAACTGAATCAATATTATTGTGCTGTACCCATTCCAAGAACTAAGAAAAAAAACCAAAAAAACAACCAACAAAAACAAAGGAAAGAAGTATGACTACCAGAGCTTCGCAATCAAAATCCTACTTAATCAAATGGATACTGTATCCACCCCTCTACAATAGCTGAGTAGCCCAAAGAAATTCTGTATTTGCCACAGGTGGTATTTCACGTTCATGGTTTCTAAAATTTCCAGTTATATATGCATAATTTTATGTTCTAAAGGCTCTGTGAGATATTTAATTATAAAAGGAGAAGCTGGGATTACGAGAAGATCTGTTTTCACTTTGAAATCTTAAGCATTAATATGAAGATGCATGTTACACAAAAGAAGGAGGAGGAATGATGGGAAGAAATCACGCACTGATGTCTAAAGATGGGTAGGCACTGATAAACTGAATCAAGCCTAAATTATTGTATTTGTCCTGCACTGAAGAGCATCAACTGAGAAATTTTGTAATAACATAAAACTGTCAAGAATAAAAGCAATCAATAACATCTAATCTAGAATGGCCCTATTTTTAAAGGACAATTATTTCTGAAATAAAAAAAAAATAGAAAAAACATCTGCAAAGACTTTATTCTTTATGTCTTAGAAAATTTAATGGAAAGAATAGAGAAAAGGCAAGAATCATAACATTTTTCACAGCTTGATCGTAGCAAAACCTGTCTAATAAAGGAGATAAATGAAAAAAGTCAATCTAAACTTGATTATCATGTACCATGAATACTTATCACTCAACACTGTGTATTTAGAAAAATGATAAACAAAGTTCATAAGAAATAAAACTTTCAATCACATCAGATATTTTACTTATTTCAGCTGTAGAGAGAAGTACAGTTTCCCTGTAACTTTTATCCACCTCTTACATTTCAATCCCTTTGAGACACTTTTCATTCTTAGCAGCGTGAACAAAATATCATGAAGTAACTTGGCAAAAAGATAGTGGTACTAATTGTATAAGGAAGTGTTATAAAATAAGTTGTTCCAAGGATTTTGAGAAGAGTTTGCATTTACCCAACAAGAATGAAAGATATGACTGTGCAAATATCAGCAAATATTATCCCATCCCTACAACATTAAAATCCAGTCCCAAATGAAGTAAATGGGATCCATCAGTGTTCCTGAAGGGAAACTTTTGTGTTGTACAGATTTCCATTGTTTCACATAATTATAGATGTTCTCTGAATTTCACTGCATTTTGCTTGTTTTGGATTTTTTTTTTTTTTTGGTCAGTCTTTATTCACATAAGGAATATATACAGAATAGATTTGTGGACCATACTGATTTCCCAAAACCCCAGCCATGTCTTCAGTATAGTTGGCAATCCTCTTGAAATTGACATCATTGCTATTTAAAAAATTATAAAACTGTGTCCGATCTTTATTTAGCTCATACAGATGAAGGAGAGAGAGGAGGACAAAATTAGTTCATAGAATCTTCTTAGAATCATAGAATGGTTTGAGTTAGAAGCGACATTAAAGATCATATAGTTCTAACCCTCCTGCCATGGGCAGGGACTCCTCCCACTAGACCAGGTTGCTCAAAGCCTCATCTAATGTGGCCTTGAACACTCCAGGGAGGGGCCATCCACGACTACTTTGGGCAACAGTGTCTCATAATGAAGAATTTCTTCCTAATACCTAATCTAAATCTCCCCTTTTACAGTTTAAAGCCATTACCCCTTGTCCTATCACTGTGTGCCCTTGTGATAATGTCCTCCACTTTCCTACAGGCCCACTCAGATAGTGGAAGACTGCTTGCTCTAAGGTATCCCTGAAGCCTTCTTTTCTCCAGGCTGAACAGCTCTCTCAGTCTGTCTTCACAGGAGAGGTGCTCCAGCCCTCTTATCATCTTCATGGCCCTCCTCTGGAATTGTTCCAACAACTCCATGTATTTCTTGTGTTGGGGGCTCCAGAACCAGACACGGTATTCCAGACTGGGTCTGATGAGAGAAGAGTAGAGGGGGAAATTTGCAGGTTGATTATTATTTTCTAATAGTTACTTTGGTATTATTTTATTTTCTTTTATTCTCCCACATACTATGTCATTTGTCACAGATCACATATTTATGTCACGGGAATTGCAAGCTCTAAGGAACAGAAACCAAGCATTCCATCAACCTTACTGAGCTGAAAAATAAAACTTGGAAAACTGACTCTAAATATATATATGTATCTTTTACACTAAGTGCCAAAGTTTCATAAATGCTGAGCCTGAATGACATACATTGAACCACAAGTGTGAAAAAAGGACAAAGCTGGAATCTATGTAAGAGTTTGAGGAAAACTCGTGCCACTGAAATTCCTAGATGCTCTCAAAAGAACCATTAAATACTGAAGTTATAGTTGTAGGGACAGCTTTTTAAAAAGTTTAATTGGCACATAGTTTTTAAAGTCAGATTTAGAAAGATATTTATCTGAGAAGAGACACAGACAACTTTCAAGAGAATTTTCAAAAGCAGTAGGACTCATACAAGAGTTGTGTACCTGACACTTTTCAAACCCCTGCTAAGTGCTTGTCTGGAGTTTTGATACCTAGATGGTAATTAAGTAATTAAAATAAATTAAATAAATAAATACATAAATAAACCAAAATTACTTTAATCTTGGAGTATCTCAATTTAAAAAAAATGCATTGTCACATGATTTAATCTTTATAGCTGCAGAAAAAATACAGTCTAGCTTTCCTTGTATATACGAGTACACGTATGCATTTTGCATATATGAATGAATAGATATATATATTTGTGTGAACTTTTGGAAGGTTTATTCAGTTTTTAGAAATCTGCACTTAGCAATCTGCACTTAGCACAGTGTATGAATGCCTTTCCATGTCAAACTCCCTTTAAAGTCAAAGTGGAAATTTTTCAGTCTTGACAACTTTTTTTTTTTTTTTTTTTTTTTTATGTTTAGCATTATGTGCTATGAACACATATTGACTTTATTTCCCCCCTCAGCTATCTTTAATATTATAGCCTTCAACAGAAAATTTAAGTGAGCAGATTACTACAGCTCATTATTAGACTGCCTGTATGAGCATCTGAGAATGCATTAACTTATTATCATAAAGATTATGTGATGCATCTCCTACACTATAACCTGAAAGTGAAAATAAGAGACATGCCTGAAATTATCATCGAATCATAGAATCATTGAGGTTGGAAGGGGCCTTAAAGATCCTCAAGTTCCAGCTCCCCTGCCATGAGCAGGGAGCCCTACCACTAGACCAGGCTGCACAAAACCTCGTCCAACCTGGCCTTAAAAACCTCCAGGAATGGGGCATCAGCAACATCTCTGGGCAACCCATTCCAGTTCCTCACCACCGTTAGACTGAAGAATTTCTTCCTAATATCTAACCTAAATCTCCCCTCTCTCAGTTTAAAACCATTACCCCTTGTCCTATCACTATCTTCTCTGATGAAAGCCTTTCCCCAGCTTTCCTGTAGGCCCCTTTCAGGTACTGGAAGGCTGCTACAAGGTCTCCTCAGTGCCTTCTCTTGTCTAGGCAGAACAGCCCCAACTCTTTCAGCCTGTCTTCATAGCAGAGGTGCTCCAGGCCTTTGATCATCTTGGTGGCCCTTCTCTGGACCCTTTCCAAAAGGTCTTTATCTTTCTTGTGTTGAGGGCTCCAGACCTGTACACAGTACTCCAGGTGGGGTCTCACCAGAGCAGAGTAGAGGGGCAGAATCACCTCCCTGGCCCTGCTGGTCACACTTCTTTTTTATTCAGCCCAGGATGCAGTTGGCTCTCTGGGCTCCAGCGCACACTGGCGGCTCATGTCAAGCTTGTAATCTACTACCATCCCCGAGTCCTCCTCAGGACTGCTCTTCAGCCATTCTTCCCCCAGCCTGTATTTGTGCCTGGGGTTGAGCTCACCCAGATGCAGGATCCTGCACATGACCTTGTTGAACTTCATGAGGTTGGCATAGGCCCACATCTCCAGCCTGTCAAGGTGCCTCTGGATGGCCTCCTTTCCCTCTAGGGTGTCAATTACTCCACACCGCTTGGTCTTGTCAGAAAACTTGCTGAGGATACACTCAATCCCAATGTCCATGTCTCCAACAAAGATGTTAAACAGCACTGGTCCCAATACTGACCCCTGAGGAACACCACTTGTCACCTGCCTCCATTTGAACATTGAGCCATTGACCACAACTCACTGGATGCAGCCATCCAGCCAATCTCTTATCCACCAAGTGGCCCACCTGACAAATCCATGCCTTGTCAGTTTGGAGACCAAGATGTCAGATGGGACAGTGTCAAATGCCTTGCACAAATCCAGGTAGATGACATCAGCTGCTCTGCCACCATTCACCATATCTGTAGCCTTGTTGTAGAAGGCCACCAGATTGGCCAGGCATGACTTGCCCTTAGTGAAGCCATGTTGGCTAAATAACTAAAATATTATTATTTAACAGAGTAAGTGAACTATTAACTTACCTAAAATCCTGAGTACTGGAACTAAATATTTATGTGAATATTCAAAAATACGACTAGTCCAGTTTGTAGCAACACTTTTGTCATCTCCGATATTAAAAAATGTTCACCAAACCAGTATGTGCTGTGGCTCTGTCATCTGTTACTTTTAATTATTCTTCATATCATAGCACATCTTACTACCGAGACGCATGTTGTAACATTTTTTTTTCCTTAACTGTTCAAAATTTCAACAAAGAAAACTTTCAACAGGAAATTAATGAAATTATACCTCTTCTGAACAATAAAAAATCTGCTGCAAGCTTCTTTTTATTCCACAAGGTGGAGCTCAGTCACTATATTACAGTTCTATAACACCATGAGAGATGGCTGTTGTCCCTTTGACATGCTCTTGTATGAAATAGCAACAGCCACGACTTAGAAGTGCTATATAATAGCTCTGTATTTATGAATGACAAAAATATCTGCAGAAAACACTACTTGGATCCCACCATGGTGTATGCACAACTGGCATATAAGTTCTAAATGTAAAGTTTGAGGATCAAATGCTATTTTATAACACTAATAAAATTATATTACTATATCATATGTAAATAAAAAATCCAGCATATACACAACAGAAAAACACTGCAATTTGTCATACAGAGAGCATTCAGTGCTGGATAAACTTAATTATTGCATCTTTGACCCCAAAAGGAACTTGACAACCTGTGTAAAATGGGAGTCCAGAATCTGAATTACATTCTCAAAATATGAATCAGCTCATTTCAAATCAGAATTTATCTCTGAATATCATATTTCATAAAGAGTAAAAGCAAGGGTTGCCATCTTAACCTACAATAATTCTGTTGTTGAAAAGCATAGGTGTCTGCAAAGGCTCAGATCTCTCTGTGTGGGTATTGCACAGTCAGTGTGATCTTTCACAGCAATACCTGAGAATCACAGAATTGTAATTTGTCTGGAAGGACCTCTGGAGCTTATCTAGTCAACCCAATATGTACATTTCTAACCATTGTAAAATTACATGCAGTGTTGAATGGGGTTGCCTTAGTTGTGCCTTACCTGAATGAGGTTTTTGGATCTTAAAGTTGTTTGGGTTTTTCTAATTGAAAAAGGCCCTTTCATGCCTTTTCAGTTGTTGGATTACTATATACCTTTGTTTCTGTGAGGTCAGTGGGTGAGATCTAACAAAATCTTGTTTCAGAAATACAAAAAAACCTCAACCATCTCCTTTTTTTTGTTTCCATGAAAGCTTTTGTTAGCTCACAGATGTTGCAATAATGTCTATCAGTTTTCACCAAAAGCAATATAAAAATAAATTAAAACCTCACATTTTCATAGCATTTTCCAATTATAGCTTTTTCTACCAGTCCTATTCCAGTGAAATTTTGTACCTTTCTCACTCAGTTCTTATCCACATCCATGCTCTGAACAAATATGTCACAGAAGCTTCTCATGCAGTACTACTTTGCCTGTTACCTTTATGTCTCTACAAACTCCAGTCTTCCCTTTTACTGTTTTTGTTTGTTGTTCTCCCTTTCAAAGAAGTGCAAATCCAGGTCTCACGGCCATAGTTTTGCAATCAACTCTCTGACATTATATTCCTTTACTATTACCATCCTGCATGTCTATTATTCCCAATCCACTTATTTATGCTCCTCAGAACATCCACCTCTTGTGTGCTGTAGTTGTAATTTCTATGGCCATTTCTATTGTTCTCCTTTTTACTTCTCTGGAACATTTCCTCCACCCATAGAATAAAATTTAATAAAATAAAATGTAACAAAAAAACAGCATTCACAGTACTTCTGCTGTCATACAAGCCTCTGATTCATAGACACCTGGAAAATTTCATTTGATCCTCTCATTTTTGCCTCTAGCCATTGTAGACCAGAACAGGCTCCTGGTGTTGGGACACTCATCATTTCTTGCAAATATTCTCCGTTCTCCTTCCACTTTCACCACTTGCAGGAAGTCTCCAATATTCTTTACAACTGATGCCATATCCTATTGCTGCAAATTGTCTCCCTGCAGTTCAGCTTTCCCCTCCATTTTCAGCTTCAATCTCTCTCTCCCTCAGCCTCCAGCACTTTTCCTTGGCTTCTTTTTGTTAATGACTCATTTGATCGTTTTCACTGCTGCTTCTGTCTTCATCTGTCCTGGTGCTTTACTTCAGGTCTGTCACTTGCCAGAATGTTCATCCTTTACATTTCATGCTTTCATTAAGCTTCACTCTTTTTTTCTGTCTGATTTATCTCTTGCTGAGTTTTCCTTGTTCCATCTATCAGCTAGCATCTCTCATCACTGATTATCAGGTTTCACCTTCTTCCCTTGTGACACTGCAGATCAAATCCTTTTGACAGCACTGAAAAATGTGGTATGATTACATATTTTTTGATTGTGGGTTGTTGTTTGTTTTGTTAGGTTTTTTTTCATTTCCTGGGCATTTCTTTAGTATGCCTAATTGGTTAGCCTTTACACAGTGACACCCCTCTCTCAGTCACAGAGTTAAAATATGAGTGTGTTCTCTTGCCATACATGAAACATTTTTTCCAGTTTCTCATTTTTATGTGAATTGTCACATGGGTCATTCTCTTATCATGTCCTTATCTATGAGACTCTGGGAAGGAAGGTATTTTCAGTCCAAATGAGGAGGATTTACAGACAAGTCTTTACAGTTTCTGGCTTTGATGCATGTACTGTGTCATGAGGGAAATATTATTAGACCCAAGCAGTAAGTTTTCCTTCAACCTCAGGTGAGTATCCCACTTTATGGATTACACAGTATTTTTCCCTCCTTTCCTGAATTTCTCACATCCACAGTGGGGTACTTAAGTTACCCAATACTGAGTGGAACAGCCTTCCAATGTAGATATAGAAAACTTCTATAAAGAAAACTTAGCACATCACAGAGTGCCTTACTATGTGTTACATTACAAAATCCCTAATAAGACAATTAGAACTTTCCTGTAGAAAGTGGGAAATCTGACTACTCAAGACAGAAAATAAATAAATAAATCAGTGCATAATGGGAGTGAAAAGGAAGCCTAAACTGAGTGATACTGTTTCCTAATTCTCAGTGTATGTTACAGAGTGAGCTAAAGTCAAGTCAACTAATTGCAGTGGGCAAAATAGTTAAGAAGGCAAATGCTTTGTGTCAACATAAGGATTTACTTTTGAGATTGCAAACTTTGAACAGAGAAATTCTTTGTTAGACATCATAGAGGATACTGTCTGATTGATTCCACATGCACTCATTAAAAGACAAAATTATATTACAGAAACTGAAAAAGAACATTCTGTTCTCTTATATGAGTATGGAAACAGACTCTAATCTGAGCCATCTAGCTAGCAAGTGTTAAAACTGCTACTGTGTTTCATTTCACATTGCCTACCTGTCACTTAAAGGTGTTCAGAAAATACTATCACATAACTAGCATATTTGGTTCATACAGGAAGCCATGTATAAAAAAGAGGAAGATACATATTAGTATTTAAAAAATAATAACTGTCTTTATAACAAATTGTATCTATGTTTAAAATTGAAAGGAAAATAAACTTACGCAAAGAACAAGCTAGAATAAAATTATTTTAAAATAGTGGTGAGTTAAGCCCACATTTTTGCACATAATATTGTTAAACTTACTGCAGAAACACTCAAGTTATATGACTATGTGACTGACACAATTTTTGTTTAGTATCCAGACAGAGCAGTATAAAACTCCTCTAGTATTAGGCATTAGACTGAATAGATGCAACCTTTACTCTTCTCTCTCACAGTCATTTTTTGCTGCCGAAAGCGTGGATCACATCTGCTGCTCTGACATGCGATACCCTGACTTAGGTGGAAAGAGGCTGGAAGAAGTGACACAGGAGAGGAATAAACTGAGGCAGAGGACACAGTCCATTCTGCAGGGACCTCAGCTTTGCTCAGAGACACAGAGTGATACCTCATTATTCATGTTTTTTGACAGCATGACAGTTCACTGACATTTTGCACTCAACAAGGTGCTAAAAGAAATAATTTGATTAACAAACACCTACTAAGACCCTAATAGAGATGAAAGTCTTCAAAATGGTGATAACTGCTTTGCTAATTTGTAACACCTCAATACAGTCATATGCTCCTCTGGAGGTCTCCAATTGTTTCTGTTACAACTGTACAGATAAGAATTGACAGAAACCACAATGAAAGGCCTTTATTTTTTTCATAGTTTATAATTACTTTTTATGCCTGAAAAATTTCAAATCCTTCACTGCTGAACTTGAGTCACACACAGCAAAGGGCAATGGGAGGAAAAAGAAAACACAAGCTTTTATTCCCTTTTGATGTGATTTGGACTCTTTGTTTTGAAGATGCCAGAGTCACATCAGTCAAGATGATGTTTTAATCAGTGTTATAAAACAAGAATAATATAATCAGTGAAATAAAACAATGGTGAAAAACCCTCAGTAAAATGTTCCACTGTCTTCAAGAACACACTAAGGAATTCAAAAGATGTAGAAATCTTTGGAGACTTTATAAAATTATATTCTCAATACGGTAATAACAGACACTGTTGACCATACTGATAATACTGTATTTATTATCATCTGTTGATCTCATGTTTCCTTGTATGTCATGAGTGCCTGTGTAGTAGCTGAAAAAAATTAAGCCCTGAACAATTTATTTCCTTTTTTTCTTTTTTTTTCTTTTTGTCATGCAGAACATAAAAATTTCACCCGATTCCTATCAAATAAAATAAACATGGTGATTACTGCAGTTCCTAATAAATTATGATAGAATTTGCAATGCATAAGTGGCATTTTCTAGTGTTTCAAAATTTTCTGGTATTCCAAAACTTTCTATTTCTATTTAAAACTTTTTTATTACTTTCAATAACGACTTACCTAGAAAACAATTGAAACAACAGAAAACTTGATACTGACAAGTCAAAGGTGAGTTGTTCAGGAACTGTGGCATCAGACTGCCTGATAGGAGTTAAACCACAGAGCTCAGAATCAATTTTTATTGTTCAAGGGAATACTGGGGCTTTTTTTTCCCTAGATCATCTTTCAGCTCTCAGACGGCCAAACAGCTGAAAACACCAGGAATACTCTCATGTATGTTTAAATCAGCAAGATAATTTTCTCCAATGTGAATTCCTTCTTTTTGGATTGGACATGTTCATACCTATATAAAGCACACACGCAGAGTAGTCTTAAATTCCAGAATAAGTCCTAAAGCGTTAGTCAGTTACCCTGACTACTGCCACTGACTTTACAGAACTATTTACTATTTTCTCTAACTGCTGCCTTTCTGGTGTTTTTGTGGGTTTATTTCCAGCAAATTTTGCCACACATTTAACACTTTGGATAGATGTGCCCCTTTAGTGAGATGGAAAAATATCAACTGAAGCATAGATACATAGACAACAGCCCTGAGGAGAAGGGTGTTGGTGAAAAGCTCAACATGAGACTGCAACATACACTTGCAACCCAGAAAGCCAATTGTATCCTGGGCTGCATCAAAAGAAGCATGATCAACAGGTCAAAGGAGGGGATTCTCCCACTATACTCCATTCTCAAGAGACTCCACATGGAGTAATGTGTCCAGTTCTGGAGTTCCCAACATAAGAAGTATATGGACATACTTGACCAAGTGCAGAGGAGGCCACAAAGATGATGAGAGGGCTAGAGCATCTCTCCTATGCAGACAGGCTGAGGGAGTTTGGGTTGTTCAGCCTGGAGAAGAGAAGGCTCCAAGGGGAACTTACAGGGTCCTTCCAGTACCTGAAGGAGCTACAGGGAAGCTGGGGAGGGACTTTGTAAAAAGGTTTGTAGTGATAGAACAAGGGGGAAGTGCTTCAAACTGGAATAAGGTAGATTTAAGCCAGACATTAGTAATAAATTCTTTACTTTGAGGGTGGTGAGACACTGGAGCAAGTTCACCAGGAAAGCAGTGGATGCCCCCTCCATGGAAGTGTTCAAGGACAAGCTGGACAGAGCTTTGGGAAACCCGGTCTAGAGGAAGGTGTCCCTGCCAATGCAGGGATCTTGGAACTAGATGATCTTTAAGATCCCTACCAACTCAAACCATTCTATGATTCTGATTCTGTGAATGAACAAACAAAAATTTAATAAGATATTTGATGGTTTCCATAAAAATGTGAAGAAACTTGATGGTCTTGTGTGAGCAAAATCAGAAATTCCTTCTTGCATTTTATCATCGGTTTATAGGAACTAGATTGTTTGCTACTTCATGTATGGAATATCCACAAAATATAGTACATAGCATTTGATAGCAATGCTTACACAGATGTGTTGAAAGAATCTACTGCACTTTAGTGCTGACTCAGACAAAATAGATCATCATCTTCAATAAAAAGAGGCTCCTAAGTTAAGTGTTACAAATTTCCCTCCAGGAAGCAGATAAATTGTTTTCTTGGCAAAGAGGAACCAGCTTAACTCCTGACTTTGTTTATTGACATTTTTGCCTTGTTTTCAATTGGAAAAAAAAAAAAATCATAGTTGGAGTGTTATGAAGGAAGGAAGAAACTGGAGTCTGATGATATTATTTTAAAATTCTATAATCTAATCTGAATGGATAGGATTTAATTATAACTTTGCTGTTTCCCAAAAGATGGAGAAAAATTTATTCTTCCATATAATTTTATCAATCTATTTGTTTCATTTTGTTTTCATTTTTTATAATTTGAATATCTGTGGGGTTTTTTTGTTATTTGGTGTTTTAAATGTAGATTTTCTTTAGTATTTTCAAACTTTCTTTTAGGCAATAGGTACAGGGCAGAGACAGCAGGTTCTGTTCTGGATGGAAGGTAAATTGGACTCTTATAAATAATTAACAAATAATATTTTTTCAAAATGTTTGGTATTTAAATTGTATAGACGTCTTTATTTGAATTTAAATCAAATATACAAATACCTTTGGAAATCTGTCCCAGAAATATTATGCTGTATAATCAGGTAAAGTTGAGAGGAATGAATGAAAAGATTTTCTTGATTAAATATTCAGTTACTGTTGCCTTGAATATTTTTGCCAGCAGATGTTTTTCATGAACCTAGGATTTATAATACAAGGGGAAATATAATGAAAAAATATTATATGTTAAAGAAAAAACGAAAAAAGAAAAAAAGAAGAAAAAAAAAGAGAGAATAAAACCACATAAAGTCATTGCACAGTTAGTTTAAAGTATGACCTGTGTTTCTAGCTTCCTTTTAACCTATCTTCAGACCACTTTGGGAAAGAATGCATCTTGTCCGTAACCACATCCATCTATCATAACTACTCCATTTTTCACCAACACTGGATTCTTTGATGTGTTATCATTAGGTTGCTTATAAGACATAGATATTATTCTTACTAGAACTTTATCAAGTTAAGCTCTTCTTTTTTTCTCTTTTGTATGGTTTCCTTCACATCTATTTTCCCTTTTTGTGAGCTAGTATGCAAGGGTCTTTTTCACATCCTTTGTCATCTGTACCTCTCAACCTCTTGTTACTTTTTCTTTTATTCCATTTTTAGGCAAATTCACTGTCATGCTCTTTTCCTTTTTATTTCTCCAGTTCATCCATAGTTTCTGTTCAAGTGTCTGCCAAAAGCCTGTTTTCAAACCTTACATACTGTCTCTACCTCCACATAATTTTAGGTGGCTCTTCCCTGTCTTCTTTTTCTGTATTGTAATTGATTACTTATGTGGTTAATTGATACTGTAGGAATTCAAATACTTCTGAGACCCGTTCCCGCAAATTTAGGGAGAAAATAAACATAGGACTGAGAAACTAGTAATGAAGGAGACATATATATTACTTTTACTCTAAGCATTATTATAAGATACAGGATGCAGGCAATTCAGGACAAAAAATGAGAAAATCAGATGGAATCCTGAAAACTCTCACTGAATTTTGAAAGAATTGTAAGAACTAGTGGAATTTGTCTTCCTTCAGAGCCAGATAGTAACTTTTGGTCTCACAGTTATGTTAAATCTTACATCAGTTCTTATAATCCTATTTTAGAACCTTATTTACAGTTTGCTGACATGGAGTAGTACTCACTCACTCGAGGAGTACCAACAAAGCATTTAATTTCTTCTTGATTTTAAAATGAGGAGATGTGCATTTCCATGCTTCCTCTTCTCACAGTTATTTAGGTATATTTATATAGAATTTTTTTCTTTATTTGCAATGGAAATGGTTGGCCATGGTACAAATGCAGACATTTACCCATGTATCACTTAATTTATAATTCACACTATTGCAAAGTAATGCATTAATCAAATTCCATGTCAATTTATCTCAACTAATTTAACATTTATGATGCAAGTCATTAGTAATACTGCCTCACCCCTGGGAATCTACCAATTTAACCACTGCCAGCATTGGTTCATTTCAGTAACTATTAAAAAGAAAAGAAAAAATATTTTTAAAAAAAAATCATAAACTTGGTAATTAATAATAGGATTTTGTGCCATTTTTAAAAAAAAGTAAAATATGTATTTATTCAAATGCAGTAATATATATTTAAATGTATTCCTAGCAATAAAGTATTGTAGGTTAAACAAGATAATCCATAAATATGATGGCATTAATGTAAGGAAACAAAATATACTAATACAGCTTATAATAGTTGTAATTTTAGGATTATTCGAATTAGATTCCACAGTAAAAATAAGCTTGTACACAGAAGGTAAGAGTAGCTATCAGACAGAAATTACTTCTCTGTATTCCATTATTTGCCACAAAAGAGATTCTTGGAATGTTTTTGGAAGTTATTTAAAGCCAAAGAAGTATTTAAAACAAAACAAAACAAAACAAGTTAATGAAGATGAAGTTTTATGATCATTTTTAGTTTATGAGGCCAAAATGTTGCAAAACAAAGATGGAATAACCACATTATACAGTGCTGTAGTTCCAATATTTTATCTGGAATTCCTTAAAAAGAATCCATCAAACCATTCTTTCCCCTGTTAAATCTCCTTGAGCATATGTGACTAACCAGCCTGTATCTCCCTGGGTTCTCGTTCTTGCCCTTTTTGAAGATTAGAGTGACATCAGCCCTCCCTTTACTTTAGAAGTAAAATGATGAAAGCCTAGTGGAGCAAGAATAGGTAACTGAACCACTGGGAAAGTATAAGTGGTAAATAAACATGGAATAACAAGAGCAAGCCAATGTACAAATAAGATAGAAAGACACCCTAGAAATAGGAAAAATAACCATGTCTATAACATAAAATAGCAATGTAAAACATTGACCACCCTTGCAATCATGAAGCATTTAACTATAACATGCTACAGTATGGAGATCCTTATATACTACTTTGAGAAACAGGAAGGCAGATTTTAATGTATTACACTGTCCTTTGTTTTCTGTTCAGGGTACAAATTGACTTTTCAGTTAACTGTGTCTGAATTCTAAGTGGAAATTCTTTACTACGGTTGCTTGACAAAAATGTGCCTCTGTAGCAAAACCTTAAACTAACAGCCACTAATCCAGTAATATTTAATACCTTGAAAGTATTAGAATGCATCGGAGGATTAGAATTAAGACAGGATTTCTCAATTATCTGACTGTGGTTCATTCAGAAGGGGAAAACTCCTATGCTTATATTCTGGTTTAGTAATTTCTTTAACATTTAGCCAATATTTTTCCACGGCTTACAATAAAAACTATATCAGATCCTTTTCTTCCTGATGACCCTACCTTCCTCCTCTTCCTAATTAAATGAAATCTTTGTTTTATGTTACTGCATTCCTTACCAATATAAAGAAAATTATGTAAAATTTATTGTCATCTGATAAGTGGTATATAAATAGCAAAGAATATATAATTAGTGCTTTTTACTTGCAAAGCCATGCCTAAAAAATTAAAAAACAGGCAAAGATTATAACTACTATAAAAATGATTATACCACAAAAAAAATAGCAAAATTTAACCTTTTATGTATTTAGTACCAAGAAGCCTATAGAAAATCAGCCATTTTCTTTACAGCTAAAAGTTATTAGTTTTGTTACTAGTTATACCAGATCACCAAAATAGTAGGCAGTATAATACACAGACAGAATGTATGCAAACCCCTTATTTTAAATCTACTGCTTCAATGTCCTTTTTCTAGAAACAATTAGGTACTTTACCCTTATTCATTTATTATTTCTTATTATTTTAATGAGGTTTAAAATATGATTTTTTTAAAGAGTTGTTCAAGAGTTGAATTTATGCTCAGGTACATCCAAAATTCCATACCAGCAATACCAAAATCCCATATGTAAACAGCAACAAAGCTCATATTAGCCCCTTCTTACACAAAACTGAATAGAAACTGCATCTAAAGAAGAAACCAATAGGAGAACTGCTGGAAGATTCTGTCTCAGAGTGGCCTCACATCATAGGTAGGTGATGAAATTTATTTTTACCAGACTCAGTTAGTATGGAGTTAATTTTCCTCACAGCAGCTCATACAGTGTTAATTTGGATTTGAGAACAAAACAGTGTTGATAACACACTAATCTGTATTTTGGATATTGCTGAGCAGTGCTTGCACAGCCTCAGTGCCTTCTCTATTTCTCACTCTGACCCCCTAGGTGAGTAGGCTGGGCATGAATGAGAGGCTGGGAGGGTGACCTGAACTGGCCAAAGATATATTACATGCCATATAATGACATGCCTAGAAATAAAAACGAGTAGGTAAAAGGAATCTTCACAAAGTGGACATTGCTTGGGCACTGGCTGAACATTGTTCAAGTGAAGTATTCCCTTTGCATGTCTTCTTTCTTTTTTTTTTTTTTCCTTAATTTATTAAACTGTCTTTATCTTGACTTACAAGGGTTTTTTGCCTCATTTTTGTCCTTTAAGTTCTCTCCCCCATCCCTCTGGTGGCGAGCAAGTGAGCAACATGGATGGGGTCTTAGCTGCCAGCTGGGGTCAACCCACCACATTACCTCCAGACAATCACAGGAGTCAGCTAGTCCTTTCACAGAATTACAAGTCATGTAGGTTGCATTCACAAAGAATTGTCATTCATGTCAGTCCATTTTCATTTCAGTAAAATGTAAAGCAGAAGTTAAGATTCAACTCTCATGAAAATTGTAGAAAAAAAATGTCCACCCTGAAATTTTGGTTCCTCCATATCTGGTTTTATAACATCCATGTTTCCATCTCATAGAATGCCCACTATCTTTCGGATACTCCCAGAAACAATTTTTATGTGAAGCATCTGCTGTTAATATAATACTGCCTACTATATTAACTATGGAGAGAATTTTCACAGATATATGCTGCCCCATAAATAATGGTGCAGTTTACAGATATCAACCACCTGTAACATGAAATTTGATTTATAATGTTTAAAACTATTTAAGTAATTTCACACAGAAAATAAGTTAGGGGTTGTGTGCTACGTGCTTGCTTAGGCATATGAATCGTACAGCGTGCTATATACTCTGCTGCCAAAATGACCATCAGCAGCAGCCTCACTTTTTTCTTGGCTTAAGTTGAAGCTCTTCAAAACCCATGTAAATGAAACCAAACTGTCCTGAGTAGTAAAAATGTTTATCTTTAAATTAATTCTCTGATTTACAGTGAAACAACTTCTCCAATTATGGAACTTATTAAACACAGCTTCAAGGGACAGTGTGAGACCACGGCAGAGACCAGGCTGAGTGGGTTAGAGGTTTGTACTTCAGAGGTACAGGAACCACTTTGAGCAGTTTAAGAGATTTTCATAGTAATTTTATAATTGATATTTCTTAGCCTGTGAATATTGCAGAACACCAAATTAGAACACGTTTCCATTGCATCTCTAGGTAATTAGAAAAAATTAAGTTTGTTTCTTTATTTTGAGTTGCCCCTGCCTGGCATACCTCATAATAAAACAGAAACACTTCATCTCAATTTGACATATGACTGTCACCCTCCGCTAAGAAAACAAAGATCAAAAGCGTTAGCATTAACTATGTTAGCTATATGAGACACAAAAATAAAATCTAACAACAAAGAAATAATAGATAATGGGTCAAATAAATATTTATTTCTTTCTCTCTCAATCTCTTTCTTACCTACGGTTTACAGGAGAAATTTCTTTGAAATTAACTAAAAATTAGAGACTCTGGATGATTAAGTGTCTTTATTTTTCCTCCAACTTCCAAATTAAAATCTCTAACTTTTTATTTTAAGATAAGAAATTGCTGACCAGAAGTAAAATAGGTCCATAAACCTGGTTTTATTTACAGGCTAATAAATATTTGGATCACACCAGAAGCATATGTGGGTCTTGGAAATGAGATTGCAGCTCAAGGAAGGTAAGGTCAGGAAAATGTAATTGTAAAATGGAGCACTCGTGCAGAACAGAAAGATGACACAGGCATTTTTTTTTTCATTGAAACCTCCACTGTTAAAAGCATTTATGATTTACCTAACAACTCAGTTTGCAAGTCAAACAATTTTTTTAATCTAAAGATGAATGAGAACAGCCTGAGGACTTCATAATTCTGTGCAATAATGCAAGGCAATATTTGTAATAAAGTACTACTGTATATACTTTTTATTAATATCTAAAGGATAAAACATAAATGGTTTCAACAAATTTATATAATTGCCTATTAACAAAGATATGATGGGATTACAAGCTACAACTCTAAAAGGTCCATGACTCCTTATTTCTGGAATAATTAGACAAAATTTTTAGGCTTTTTCTATGGTTTTAGTTAAGTATTTGTTTCTGCTCATGTCAGACAGTACACAGGGCTAGAGCTCGACTGATCATTAGACTGGCCCAGAACAGCTATCCGAATGTTCTTATGCTAACCATGTTCCTCATCATGCACCATATAGCTAAATCATAAAACAAAGAATAATAAAATTCACGATGTCTTCACTAAGAAGGATGTCTTGTAGAAGATTGATGGCTAAAGCAAAAAATGACTCAGGAAAAATAAGTGGGACTGATCAAAGGCTTTTTTGGTTGATTGTTTTTTTGTTTGTCTAAGTAGGAATAGAGACATTTGAATAAAAGTTAGATGCTAGGACAGTGAAAGCAGACCTGGGTAACAATGACAACATTGCTGACGCTGCTGTGGATCCACAAGGACCTCACAGGTTAAGGACATTCTTATAAAGATATATAAATCCTCAGTTGCCAGGCAAGAGTAATATCTTCACAGGCAGGATATTTATGCTTTACAGACATGGGAAGCAATAGGAGTTGGTGCAATTGGCCTGTAATGTGTAGACTAAGTTCCACGAAACCAGAAGCTGCCCTCCAGGTGGAAACAGCCAGCCCAAATGGACCTGTAGCAGGACACAGCCCCTCATCCAAAATGGTGGCTCCTCTGGGAAAGCACATTTAAGAAAGGGGAAAATGCTACACAATTATGAGGAATGAGGAGGGAAGAGTGTGAAAAACAACCCTGTAAGGACCAAAGAGAGAGCAGAAGAAAGAGGAGTGTGTGTTCCGAGCACCCAAAGACTCCTCTGCAGCCCCTGAAGACACCACACTAGAACAGATCACAGAGGAATCCGTGGTAGAGCAGGTTATCCTGAAGAGCTGCAGTCTGTGGGCAGGACTCACTCTGGAGCAGTGGAGAAGTGAGAGGAGGAAGGAGTAGCAGAAAGGAGCTATTACGGACTGACCACAACACACTTTGCCAATCTCCTTGCAACGTTCAGGGGAAAGGCAGTAGAAAAGTTGGAAGTGAAGGAGCGAAGCTGAACCTGGGAAAGAAAAAGGGCAGGGGGGAGGTGCTGTTTTGATTTTTGCATTTGTTTCTCACAATTCCAATTTATTTTAACCAGCAAAAATCAAATTAATTTTCCTCAAATTGAGTCTATTCTGCCTGTGGAAGTAATTGATGAGCAATCTCCCTGTCTTAATCTCAAGACATGAGGTTTTTCATCCCATTTTCTCCCCTGTCCTGTTGAGAAAGAGGAGTGAGAGAGTTTCTGACTGGGGGTTTCACCTTAAGTTAAGTTAACCCACCACAAGCACAAAATTCACAGCGGTCACTATTAGAGCAGAGGAGGGCTAACAACTTTAGGCATATGTCTGTGTTGGAAGTTGTGCGCTTCTAGCTGAGATTGGTCCAAGTTTCAAGCCACTTTTCCACCACTATTTCAGCACCTAGTAGAAGTAGTTAATGGAAAACATTTGATTTATGCTGTACTTTAACCATAGAACAACACAGAGCATCACTCCCATCTGCATAGGAAGCTACACAGAAGTAACTGCCAGCTAAAAGACAAACTTGGTGTCTGTTACCTTATTGCTGAGTTGTTACTAACTGTTCTCAGAAGTGCTTGGGCAGCATGCCACCCAGCCAAAGTGGAGACTTGGGTCACAAATGCACTGTGGTACATGTAACTCCGCAAATATAAAAAAAACCTTTGGTGCATAAATAAACTGCTTGACAGTATGACTTCTGCTGAAGTTTTTCACTGCATCTGAATTCAGATGATGCTGAAAGGATCTGTTTACCATCTACACACTCCTATCTTTTCACTGGCAAGCTTGAGCCTATAGGATGACTTGGCTACTTCACTCATGTGATAGAAAATTAATCCCCTCTTCCCTCTCACATGCTAAGAAATGTAGTTTCTGTCATGAGTGAGCTGAACCAACTCATTACTCAGGGAAGCTGCATAAAAACAACTGATAGAGGGGAATGGCAGGTAGAAATACTGGGCAGCATCTGAAAGTTACCTCTAATTGGTCATGACAGGAAACTATACCTTGGCAAATGTCTGAACAAATGCTTGGTGAGCTTACAGGTGAGTATTTTGCAATGTTTGACTGTAATATCTTCAAAATTAGTGTCTACTGGATTCTGCTATGTTTCTTCATGTACCCTTGGGATGGAGATAGGTGACATCTTGGTAGGTGACATAAATCCAAACATCAGTTGCTGCTTGAGGGAAAATAATAAAACCTATTCCTGCAATTACACTTAGAATCATTTAGCTTCTTTACATATATTTCAGACCTATTATTACAGCAAAGGCACAGATAGAGTGGGTAAACATGTTACATCAAGCTGTAACAGGTTGTAACTGGATGCAAACACTCCGTAGGATCTGTAGGATCCACTCTTCCTGTTAAAAATGTGTTTGCATCAGTTGTTCCAGATTCCTTTCTGCTAGGAGATGGTAAATGCTATATGAAATGATCAGTTACGGTTCTTACTTCAGGACAAATTTTCATCTGAAGAAGTATATAAATAATAGATGTCCTCATTTAAGACAATGAAAGATTCATCTAGTTCATCTATGACCACATTTTCTTCAAAACCACTTTCTGAATCAAACATAATTTAATCTTAGCAAAATTTCATTGATCCTTCCAGCAATAACCAAACTAAGAAATATGAAAATTATTTTCAGTTCCAGAAGCTACTGAAATAATTCTAATCTGTTAGAGACATACATAGGCACATCGATATAAAAATTAATAAGATTGTGCCCTCAAAAAAAAAAAAAAAAGAAGTTAAATATTTGTAAGGCCAAGAAAAAGGGAAAATTTGACCACAGAAATAAGAACTATTTTATGAAAAAAAACTGATTATTTCCCTGTGAAGTCATCAAAGATTCTCTTTTATCATTGTTTATCAAAATTCGATGATCTGAACTTGGTAACAGATATTGAATTCACTGGGAAATGTGTATACTGTATAACAGCATTTTCTTGTGCAGTATGTCCATGGAAACAGTTATTTATTAAAACATATCAGAGAAAAGTCAGATGTTGCACTGTAATATATGAGATTGGGTACTTTTGTCAGTATTGCACTGATTTATTACAATATTAGAATTGTGATCGTGATGCGTGCCAAATATTATAGTTTATGGCACCAGAATTTTCTACTACAATAAATCAGTAGGTAGCAGACTCTGCAGCAACAAATCAGGCTTTATTTTCTTCCATACATTTTTTATTTAAAATTTTATTTATTTATTTTCCGTACACCTTAATTTAGGCTAATCAAAGCTACTAAGACACATTCACTTAATAGATTTCTAAATGCATTTAGTATTTATACTATGCTGCAACATATGTATAAATCATTCCAATAAATCATAGCAACTAGTGAAGCATTACCCTTCCTTTTCCTTTTTTTTTTTTTCCTTTTTTTTTTTTTAATTTTTTGACTGAACTCTCAAATGCCTTTATCAGACAGCTCTGTAGAAATCCACATGCTAACATTTCCTGGAACAGACCTATTTTATTTTGACAGGCATACTTTCTAACTTGTGCATCCTCGAGTTAGTCTTTCACAGATATATATATATTTTTTAAAGACGCTAAAAATAATAAAATTCAGATAGACACCAAATGTGATTTTTAAAGAAGTCCCCTTTTTATATCTATTTTTCTTCTGACTTTTAATAATATTAGGCATACAGATACCATCTAAAGCAAAAAGACATTAATAAAAGTGTTTATATTAATTTAATTTGTGAAATATCCCATTCTCCTTAAGAGTTAGTGAATAACTTAAATAAAAGATGTAACATTCTCACCCTAAATAAGCAAAGGAGTTCAATTCTTATTTAAGATCCCCATGACCAGCTGTTAAGCTTATATACAAATTAAGGTCCTTGCAATTTATTAGGCATACTTTGCTATATTAAAAGAGCCAACTGTAAATAAGAGCTAGCAGGAATGAAGAAAAAATCTCTAAGGAAAACATGACTAAGAGAATTTGCAAATGTTGAAATGTCAGTATCAACACACAACTTTAACCTTTAAAATATCTTGTAAAGCAGTTTGTATGTTTATATTATTCTTTTCCACTGAACATATTGTACTAAAACTGAAAAATTAGGGGCTCTGGCTTGTTAGCTGAAGTTTTTATTTAACGCCCTTGAAGAGCATTGCTTGTGACAATACCAAAGCTTCTTGGATTAATAAAGTGACCTAGCTGGAAGAGTCATCACCACTAAGCAGTCTTCTGAAGTGGCTGTGGGCTTCTAAGGAACAGTAAGTTAATCCTTTTCTCAAATGTGGTCAAAATTCATGAATCACTGAGTCTAGAGGAGCAGGTCAAGTAAACTAATGAAGATGTCATGGCTCGTGCCATGCTGCTGACACCAGGTCACCTAACATTATTACATACCTATTCTTGTTCTGTATGATATACCAGGGAAGAGCCTAAGAGGTAGGAAATGTAGCCTGAAATCCCAAAATGGAGAAGAAGGATCTAACTCTTGGAACTTTCTCATCATACACATATGCTGCACTACCTGCTCTTTTGTGTAGAAGGTGATTAGTATGAGCACTGACATTTCTGGGGAATTAGCTTCCTTGGTTTCTTTATAAATCTTCAGCACGAGAAGTGGAACACACTGTGCCAAAATGAATATTTGGCTTCTTCCCTTCTCGCCCCCACTTCATATCTCACTAGAAAATCTGAATATTAATTTGGCTCACCCCAAGGTAAGTTTGTTGTCAGGCTCCTTCTCTGTGCTGTGCCATGGATATTGTCCTTTGATTCCTTATCTTGCTCATCCTTGCCTTGCTGCTGTGGCTTACTGGTTTGGCATTGGACCTGCTTTGGCACTGTGCAATTGCATGGCCATTAGGGGGCTGTTGCCCAGACCTCTGTCCTCTCATTGTTCCTACTCTGTCCTCCTTGCTCAGGTACTGAACCCTTGCTGCTGAGGACATTGGTCCTTCCTACTTTGCAGTCACCATTGGCTCTTGCTTATGTTTTACCTGATGGAGCTGCTCAACCTTGCTGTTGTCTCACTTCTGCTTGTCATTTTCCTTTTTCTTGGAGTTTCTTTGTAACTGTTGTTCAGTAGATAGCTTCTCAGCTGAAGCTAAAAGGTCAATTTACAGCAATTCAGTTCCTGTTATTCCTAATTCAGCAATTTAGTAAAAAAAAGCTTACCAGAAGCTTAATGAATAAAGTGTTGCTCAGTGGGGTGATGATCTACATTTAATCTCATATTAAAGATAAGCATTAGGGAAGGATGGAAGGATTTGTTATTTGTCCACAGCAAAGCAAGTCTCAGGAGCATATAAATTGTTCAAAAAGTCTGGCAAAATACCCAAACACTGGTACAAGGATAAAAAGGCACAACGTGAGTGAAAAAGATCCTAATGACCCCAAAAACCCGAACACACATGCTACAGAGGTATTCCAGACCGCGGGTAGTTCGTTCAGTTCCTTGGCTAATGAGCCTTCGGAGCTCTGACTGCCATTTCACGCTTTGGGTTGTAGATCGCTAAGAAATGTATAATCAAGAGTAGGCACTAGGTGGTGTGAAAGAGCCAGTTAGTAAGAAAGTATATTTGTGCAGTTCTTTATTGGCTAATATTTGCCTTTGTTGCAGGTGATGTAGAAGGATTTGTTGTTCATAATAATTAATCTGGTTCTCTAGACTTGATCAGGTGCTTTGATTTAGTCTTCATATTTTCAGATGCATATTGAGATGATGTTCTAAGCTGTACTTCTTTCTCCTTTGCCTGAAGATATAAATATATTCCTGTAAGTGCAAACAGTCTTTTCATATTGTTTTATGGCTGAAGAGCTTCTGTAAAATCTGAAATAAACGTTTTTCCAAATAAGTGTATTTAGGCAGTCTGTGTTTGGCACAGACTGTAGAAGGATTATGTTCACTTATCATGTAAGGACAGTGTCCCATTTATCAGGGTGGCTGCCAAAGGAGGGGCTCCCCTTTCAAGGGCAGTGTCCAGCTTATTATGGTGGTTACTGAATGAAGGGCTTTCCTTGTCAGAACAGGGTCCAGGTGGCTTATTGAATGAGAACCCCACCCAAGCACAATGCCCAGCTGATCAGGGCAGCTATTTTTAGACAATTATTAATTTTGGGACTCTACAGCTGGAGTCAACATTTCTCTTAGATCTTTATCTGAACCAAACTTGTTTTAAGAATAGCACTTCACACTTATAAGTATTACTCAAATGTGTTGGAATACAAATGGAACTACATAAGGGAAGTTTCATGTTATAAAGTTGATTCTATCGCTTGTTTAGACTGTTAATCAACTTCCATGATGCCTTGGTATGTTGCTAAGTTTTCACATGGCATTGGTGATAAGAACTAGTTTAACTTTTAGCAGACCAGCTAGCATGTGAAATCATTTCTATAACACCTTTTCAGTAAAAAATGTACAGAACAGGAAATGAAGGATAGCATAGTTCTATATATGTGGGCTTAATAATGGCGTGTGTATATATGTATATGTGGGTCTAACTGCAATGAAAATCCAACGGTGTGTGTAAAGCTTTTTTTTGAGCAGTTGGCAGTGTTTGAAGACAGGATGAAGAAGTTTTAATAAGATATTTTGTACTGTATATATTATTTAATAATACATATGATGCATGGTTCCATCAAAGATACAGGTATAATATTTATGGCCTTGAGGAACTGTCTATGTAGCTCTGTTGTTTCTAAAATTGTATGTCAAATACAGACTTTGAAAGAATTTTTCTCCCTTCGTATATGAAAATGTGGGAGTCCTTTCAATAGTAAAATAAAGAAACTTGCACCAAGCTACAGTGGAAGTATACTTGCAAAATGTGTACGCCTGCTTAACCTATGAAGACTGTTATTAAATGAAAAAATAATAAGAGTCTGTACTAAAATCCATCCCCAACATAACTCAATTGGAGCTAATGAAGCAGTGCCAGCAGGACTGTTTTGTTTCCATAAGGTTTTTTTAAAATTACACACCTGCTTCACACGCATAAAATAGTCTCAGCAGGGGGGGAAATGGAGACACACCCACCACTGGCATAAGTTCTTTGGCATGTGTGGAGAATTACACGCATGCTTTTGAAAGATTATTTTAAAAAAGAAACAGTAGGTTGAGGAACAATATTAGATTGTGGGTAGATATAAGTGGCAGCCAGGACAGAATAATTAAGTGTTCTTATTTATGTGCCTGCCCTTCCTCCACCTCGTGGCTTTGCTTAAATTAGAAACAAATATTTCACTGGCATTATGCTTCATTTGGCCACTTTTTTTTCAAAGTGTTAATCTAGCAAAGATTTAAAAACACTTCCAACACCTGTATATCCTATTCATTTGCTATGTTTCATTCATCCAAGGCAAGCATGCAGAAACCATATACTGTTTTTTTCTAGGAAAACTAAATTTAATACTGAAAGACAATTTTAATGTAATTTAAGAGGTGTAGTATTGGATGTTGCGTGTAGGTATATACCTTCTGTTTCATTCCTACTACTACTGTGATCAAATTTACTTTTTGTCATGGAACTACAATCAGTTTTCATCCTTATCCTTTTGTCTCCTGTGCATTGTACATTTTGCGTCTTAAAATATTTTACCTCTCAGCCTAGATAACACTGTTTGAATAAAGTAATAAAGCCAAATGTCCATATCAATGTAGATCTGTATCAATAGCTTAGACAATAAAAATAATTGTTTTCTTACAGTACATTCACCATTTTTAAAAGCAAAAGTTTCTCATTCCAATATAATATATTGCTTGCATCATCTATTTTGTTTGATGGTTAAGTAAATTATTTGTAACTCTAAAATTAAGTGTCAGGACTGATAGATTTCCAACAATTGCTTTGGCAGGGAGATGTGCAAGTGATTAGCACTGGTAATAGTTTTTTACAACCTGCATTATAGTTTCCCTAGCAAAGCTGAAGTAATATGTAAGCAGCTGAAAGTCTAGATCTAGACAGCCCCCCTTTCATATCAACAACTTTTTCTTTCTGTCAAAAACCCAAGACCTGAACAGGCTGAATCTATGGGCCAAGATCAAGTGTATGAGGTTCAAGAAGGCCAAGTGCCAGGTCCTGCACTTGGGTCACAAGAACCCCATGCAACGCTACAGGCTGGGGGAAGAGTGGCTTGAAAGCTGCCCACAGGAAAATAACCTGGGGGTGTTGGTTGACAGTTGCCTGAACATGAGCCAGCAGTGTGCTCAGTTGGCCAAGACGGCTAAGAGTATCCTGGCCTGCATCAGAAATAGTGTGGCCAGCAGGCACAGAGAGTTGATTGTGACCCTGACTCGGCACAGGTGAGGCTGCACCTCAAGTATCATGTTCAGTTCTGGGCCCCTCACTATAAGAAGGATATTGAAGTGCTGGAGCATGGAGAAGGGCAACAAAGCTGGTGAAGGGTCTGGAGCACAAGTTTTATCAGGAATGGCTGAGGGAATTCAGATTTTTTAGTTTGGAGAGGAGGAGATTGAGGGGAGAAATCACTACAAGTACCTGAAAGGTAGCTGTATTTAGGTGGCTGTTGGTCTCTTCTCCCAAGTAATCAGCAATAGGACAATAGGATTAATGAAATGGCCTCAAGTTGTGACAGGGGAGGTTTAAATTGGATATCAAGAAAAAAATGTTTACTGAAAGAGTGGTCAAGCATTGGAACAGGCTACACAGGTAGGTGATGGAGTCACCACCTAGGAGGTGTTTAACAAATGTTTAGACATGGCACTTGAGGACATGGTTTACTTGGCATTGTGGTGTCAGGTTGGTGGTTGGACTGGATGGTCTTAGAGGTCTTTTCCGATTTCCTTAGTGATTCTATGATTCTATGAAAGCAGGTCCACGGGAGACTACGTAATACTGCTTAGAGATGGTTGTCTGCTACTGCTACTGTTCAGAGGAGCTAGGCTACTCCATTATGAAGGACAGAGCTGTCCTAGCAAGACCTGTAAGGCAAACTTGGCCCATACCTGAATTTGAAATTCTTCTTTCTACATCTCTCAGATAAGAATGGAATTAGGGTTAAAGCAGGCTGAAGACTCACAGTGACTGCCATGTTAAAAAACTTTGCCCAGAGCACAAAATAAAATGTACAGCACCTTTCTGTCATGCCAAGCTGACACCATTTAGTGACTGACATGTCTGATGAGATCTCAAGAGAAATGCACAATGTATGACATTATTCACTCCCTGAAGGAAAAATTAATAACAGGAGAGGAAGCCTGAGTAGTCATACATGAGCAGATATGGTAAAACACCAGCCTACAGGAGGCCTTTAGTGCTTCTTTCACATTTCGTTTGTATTGATTTTCTACATATATACACACTCACCTGCTTTCAGTTGTTTGCTTAACTTACAGTAGAGAACTAGCAGAAACAGGAAAAATCCTTGTAGAGTGTATCAAGTTGATTTACTGCAAATCAACTAAACTAATGGAGAAGAACTCATTTTCAGGGAATTTATTTGTCTAATCTAACAAATGAGGATCACATATTATTTCTTGAATTTGTTGTTGCATACAAATAAATGTGGCCGATTAGTCTAAAATTCAGAGATTGAATAGACCTTCAATCCAACATATTATTCCCTGTAGCTTTCAGGTACAGAAAAACATCTCTGCATGATAACCATATTAACTCTTAGTAGTCTCTAGGGAAAGAAGGTATGACTACTCACAACATGCCTTCCCTCATTTATTTTTGGCTTCAACACTCCTGGCCCAGAGAAGATATTATATAAACAGTCTGTTATTTTTTTTTTGCTCACTAAACTCCTCCCTAGAAAAATGAGACGATGAGAAGAAATTTGAGAAGGAAAAACACTTGCCTGTTGAACCAGTATTTTTGGGAGGCAGTGTTTGCTGGGATGTTGAAATCTCCATGCAACTTCAGGTGCAAACTTCACCATAATAATATTCAGTGAGTTGAAAACTTGCTAAATATCCCACTTTGACAAATTACCATAAAGTCAGTTAACTTTAGGGGGTTTTACGTGACTGTTTTTGAGCATGGATATTAAGGGTACCTTAGCAAGAAGTCTATTTTTTGGATTTTTTTTTTTTTTTTTTTTTTTTTTTTTTTTTTTTTTTTTGTCAGGAACAGGCATCTTTTAAATGTGCATGTGCAAGAGCCAGGAATGCTTACTAAGCATTGCCCAATCCTTTTAATGCATCAGCTCCTGGGAATAGCTCATTTAAGACTTGATATCTTCCTTTCCCTTAGGAAGAAAGTCAACTTCTAACAAGTCCCTTGCACTTGATTTTATTTCAGTTAACTGTAACAGTGCCACATGCTTCAGAGATGTGTTTCACCTCTACTACCACCTTTGTATTATGTACCACCTTCTCATCTGGTTTCAGGCATTATTATATCCCAAAGCTGAATGTGGCAGCAGTGTGACTTTTTATTCTGCTACCAATTAAACTGCCATCTCTTTTTTGCCTTCAGACCTTTTGTTTCTCTATGAGCATGCAATATCTATCTTTCTCAGACAGGGTTGTTTACAGGTTACTGGTCATTACCCATAGAAACTCAGTTCCTACTTGCTTTTCAGATCATTTTGATACTAACTTATTTCTCTCAGAATTATTATAAAGGTCCAGAATTGAAGATTGTTTTATCTAGCCTCTTACTCATTAAAATGTCTCCTTGCCAATTTAACATTATTTTTAAAGACACATTAAAGTTATCACTTGTAATAAAGGAAAAAATAATCCTTAATAAAATGCATGCATAGATCTTGCTCACTTAAACTGTTACCCAACTTTTCTAATAATCTAATATTTTTTAGACATCTACAGTAAGCAAGTGTGACTTCATTTATTCTTTTAAAGGACATAAAAGTACAATGACATTCCGACTCTGTATAAGGGGTCAATATTCACACACCTTGCACTGCAGTTTGCACAGTAGGGAAGGACAGAGTGTACCAATTAAGAAGGTACAGAATTGTTCTTTCTTTCTTTTTAATTGCAGGGTCAAAGGCAAACTTTTTAAGGTAGTTCAGTCAAATTTGTAAGTCATTGAGACCAAAAAAAAAAAAAAAGAAAGAAAGAGGGAAACCTTAGATGTGATGCCTCTGTGTGCGAAAGAGGAAAAGACAACCAAGCTGCGAAATCATTATATTTTTCTATATTAAGGAACACATTAAATCAAAAAATTTTGACACCTTTTCTGCTTCTGTTTATCTCAATACTAAACCAAAGATCATTAACAAAGAGGCTCATTAAACTAAGATAATACAATAAAAATATTCCACAAAGGAGATGTGAGAGACCACCAAGTTACATATGATCTTTAGTTTCCAAAATGTAGCCTTGTCTTATATAAAAGAAGTGTATTAAAATGTATGGGGTTTTATATTGAAATTGTACAAGGAAGAAGGAAGAGGAATAATGAGCATTAATCACACTGTTTGATCAAACCAACTTTTTTAATACAAGTTTCTAACACACAGACAAAGGGAGCCCATGCTTTAAACAAAGAATTCCTACAAAGCAGTGCATCGGTTTGTAGATTTTATACCCTATAACAGAAAAACCCAAGCCAAACCAAAACCAAAAACACACCACATGGCACCACACAGACATAATATATGGCTCTTCTAATCAGTAAACAACTGCAAAGAAGGAAACTGGTGTAAAAAATACAATTTCTAAAGAGTAATAGAATGTCCTTTCAAAATTATCCCAATGGTTTTATGTCTGTCTGGATAGTCATAGTTGTGACATGTTCTGTTTATAATCTGACCTCTAAATTACTGAATTCTTATCTTGACTTCCGCAGTCTCAACCTAGTTATCTGGCAGTATTTTAAGCATTACTTAAAACAACCATATTTCACAGCTTGGAACGAGTTTACTGTGTAACACTTCATCTGCTTCCACTTGGAATCACCATTCTGAACCAAAACATTTCATGTTTTTCTGATGATCTGTAAATTCATTCATTCACTAATTCAGGTTGTTTTTTTCTGAGCTGTCATTGCAATCACAGTATCAGAAGAGACAGTTATTTTGTGCTTAGTTTTTCCTCTCTAATCTCCATGTAGAAAATATTTTTATTACATATTCATTTCGTTTTGCATATAAAACAATACAAGAAGTGTATGGATAGAATCACATTCCTCTACCATGAACATCTTTTCCCCCTACAGAGGTGTCTATTATCTTCTGCTTGTCAAAAGGCATATTTGCTTCTTCTTTTCTTATTTATTTTCTTCTTTTTTTTTTCTTGTAATTTTATTTTTATGTAGAATCATTGAAATCTTAGTCACAATAAAAATAATATCTTTTCCCTCATATTTGGGAGCTCCAATGTGATTTCATTACCATTCTCCACAAATGGTCTCCATTACCAGTTTTTAGCAGGAGAAAATTTTATTCCAGACTGTAAACAAGACAGTACTGTAGCTTAATTTTTAATATGAAATAATGAAGGTTTTAAAAATAATATTATTTAATTTGTACTACATGCAAAATGAGATGTTGTCTTCATTTTATGTCAGATATTCAGACATCATTCTGAAGCATCTTGACAAAGTCAACTGTAATGTTAATTCATAGCTGGCTGCAGTTCTAACATAATTAAGACTCTGTATTGCTTGTCTGATGCAATTTCTGTAAAGAATGTTGATGTTTTCTAACTTTATGAATACAGCATTTTTTTTAACAAAAGTTGCTGAAAAACATTAATGAAATGTTTTATAGCTGTGAACAGACACATTTTCAAACTCTGAAGGCTATATTGTATGGATTATTTGGTGATGATAAATCTTAGCTTCTACACCTAGACCACAAGTAAATGACAGAGATGTTCCTGGCTGGAATGCATGCAATATTTTATATTTTGATACTTCCATTTGTTCTAAAAAAGGTAACATTACAAATCACAGGGTAAATATTTTTAATAAAGTCAAAATACCAATGTATCAATATAGTATTAATATAAACCATAAAAAGAATTTTAATTAGAAGTAAATGGATTTTTTTAAAAATATACTTTTAATTTTAAAAAAATAGCCACTCTTTTTTTAAACTGTTATTTCACTGAAAATGCTTCTTCTACTATCAAATTATATAATAAAGAAAATAACTGCCTTATTGTTAAGTTAAACCAAAGTCACCTTGCTTTTATATAGTCATTTTAACACAATATTATGTCATATTTAAGGATAAAAATCTTTCCAAGTGATAGAGAATTAATTTCATCCCAAGATGTAATTATCTCTTAGTCTTGGGCAAAACTCAACGTAACAGTTTTAGTGGTGTAATATTTCTTAGGCAGAAATCCAATAAGAGGGAAACCAAGTTATTCAGTTATGAAAGCTGTCTGTCTGGAGACATGTTATTAAACAACATTTGAGCTTTCTGTTTACTTTGTTGGTATTCATAGTTGTGGCTTTGCGTTTGTGGTTTGCTCTTCCTAAATATTTCTCAAAAAGCAGTTGCTATCTAGACAGCACAAATCATCATGACTTAAGTAACGCTGATTTTCTAAGAAAGAAAAAGGAGAGGCAACACAGGACTTTTGTTAGTCTACACTTTGCTTCTACATGTTATTCTTCAGTGCCCTGTTTTATAAATGATGCATGTATATTACTTTTTATAAAGACATACATATTCCCCATTATTACAGTACTGAACAGCCCATACATTAATGCTTTTATTCTCACAGATCCTTTTGAGATGGAAAATAAACATAATCCTGCTGTAGAGCTGTGGGATCAAGTTTGCAGTCTACTGCTTTTTTAAAAAGGAGCCCCACAGCTAATCTCAAAACTATCCTGTGCACCTTCCTATATCACAACCACACAAATTAACTCAAGGACTGGTTAAACTGCCTTCCAGACCATGTAATAATCCATACGTTCATGCAGTTGATAAGCAACAGGGCAGGCAGGTATCAAAAGTCTAGAAGAAGAGGTCATTACTATTCTGGTCATTCATAAAGGCATAGATATAACCAGGCACATCAGCTGTCAGTCTAGGACCACCAGGAGTCAGTGGCAGGCCTGGGGGAATAATTTTGGACCTCCATAATGCAGGCTGACATCAAGTCATTCTCTCAGTTCCTCTTTTAGACTGCCAAGAGCTACATATACAAAGTTTATATGGAATTCAAGTTTTCTAAGATCTTATTTAAACTACTCAACACTACTGCATTTTTAATCAAACTAAATCAAGTAAATTAAATATCTGGACATAAAAAAAAAAAATAATAATCCAATGCTTGAAACAGTCTTGCCACAGTATTAAAATCCAAATCAATCCATCAGGCCCCTCTCACCTCTGAAATGACAAAATCATAGGCTACAAAATAACAAAATCACAGATAATTGCTTATGACACCCTTGACCTTTAAACTGTTAGCGCATGAAATGTAATTTCCCATTTACTAGCATAACCCTAATGTTAAATCAGCTTATTTGAAAGCTCTTGCAACAGATGAGTAGGACAAGGTTAAATAAAAGGAAGCGTAACTATGGAGGGATTCGAAGTCAGCGCAAAAAGCTTATGTTGTACCATGTTTCAGAACAGTCCTTCACTGACAAAGAAATTAAGAAGAATTCTGCCCAGTTTTTTCAGTGGCAGGGAGAGCAGAGATACTTTACATCTCTGAGGTTGCTCCTTGGTGAAAAGTGTCTTAGTCCAGAAACTCTAAGAGCTACAGGCTTTTCAGACAGCCACCTCCAAGGATTACTCGGCTCCCCAAAGCAATGTATCCCTCCAAAATGGAGGGAGAAAAACCTCTTAAAGCTTGGTGGTCCAAGACTCTGGTTGCCTTGATCTACACATAGACTAAGAATTTAGTCTACCCAAACACTGAAAGACCAGAATTTCCCTGTATTTCTTCAAGGCTACCCTCCTCACATTTTTTGCACAGAATGATACCTCCTAAGGACAGGGTCTAGCTCCTTCTCCTTGACCAGGTTAGTTGAAGAACAAATGCCTGGGAAGAAAGAGGGGGTTATTCCAATATCTGCTTACAAATTTGACTGAACTCAAACTTCCAGTATTATTACCTAAATGTTTTAACACTACAGCAAAATATTTTGGCTTTCCAACTTTTTTTTTTTTCCTTTCTGTTGTTATAATGAATAATGTAAATGTCATCCTCTACTTATTGGGAGAATGTGTTCACTATTACCAAGTTGCTGCTTCTTTATTTTTTCTCTTTGATGTCCCAATAAAATACTTTTAAATTAAGTATGCTTTCTGTCAACAATTGATAACAATATGATCAAAATAAAATAGCTTGTCTCAGAAACATCTGAGCACAACTGACAGTGAAAGAAGCATTGATAATAATTTGAAACATGAAAGCTATTCTGAGGTCCTAGCAACAAAACAGCTAGCTCAATCAGATTCCAACTAAATTTTTCTTTTCAAGTAAACTGAAGGGTCAGAGGGGGGCAGATAAGAGGTCTTCTTAAAAGCTACAATGCATTCAGTAACTTTGCGTTAAACTTAATTACTTTGACACTCCACCTCAACACCAGGATGGATCTCCTGGGCTGGTAGCATATTCCTCCAGGTAACATCTTGGCTGTACACATAGTCAGGCTGGTGTGACAAGGTCCTCAAAAAGTTATTTAAATCCCTGTTTGGTACATGCTCAGGAATGGTGCTTGAATGTTCCAGATTAGCTTTCCAGGTGGAGAGATTGATGGCTGGATATTTGATTTGTGGCTGTGAAGGGGAGCAGGGGTTGGGAAGCATCGATGCCTGCAGCCTCAGTATGCTGCCATTTGCATTTCCCCTCTTTCTTGGGGTGCGGATCATCAGGACATATCTCATGGGCCTGTGGGTGCCTGGACTTCCAGGTCACCACAAAAGATGAATGCTATCATGCAGGAGGAGAGCTAGAACTGCAGCCCACTGGGAGTTATGGGAATGAGCCATCTGCAATGGAGGAACTGCATGTGTCTACTCACCATATGTCTTTTAATATTCAAAGTGACTAGTGTCAAGGGAATAATATTAAAATAATAAAACATATTAAAATAATAAAATTGCTACATTAGTGTATTAATTATATATATATAGTTTAACAGTTAACGTAATAAAAATACATTGACCTAAAAATGTTTAGTGAAAAAATTCTACAACTGTTCTCCAGGTTCTGGATTATGTCATCACTTCTTCAAGAATTACATCTGGCTTGGATTATGACTGTTTCAGACTTCTGCATATTTTATGAGCTGAACAGAGGTGTACAAATACATCATTAACCCTCAAAATCTTATCTGTGTCACAAAATGCCTTCTGGACATCTAAGGATCCTTTAGAGTTAATGACATTTAAAACACAGAAAGTAGGCTCTGCCTTGTCCATATATGGAATTTGACTTCAAACAAAATGCTCCCTACACATCAGTCGCTGCTTTTTACTCTAAATGCTAGAGCCAAGGTCACTTTCTTCCTCTCATCTTTAACAAAGTGCTATGGTCATATCCTGCTATCACTCATCAATTAGAGGGTTTAAGCTAGTTTAAAGGAAACTAAGCAGGCATAGTCCTCAAAAACACTGACTTGTTCTGCATTCAAATTCAATAAGGTGAAGATTTCTTGCACACTTCAATGACTTGGTGAACAAAGTGCACCTTCAAATTGGAAAACTTAGGTAATAAGAAATTTAGACACCTCAGTATCTAATCTCTCCTGTCAATTTTATCTGTGCATCTACCAGGTTTTCATACAAATACATGCAAATACAAATATATTTCAGATGTGCAATTTCAAACCAAATATACATGCTTTTAATTTCTCAGACTTACTAGCTTTCAAATTAATTTTGCTTTTTATTTGGGTTTTTTTGTATTGTTTGTTGTTGTGTTTTTTTTGGTTCAGTTATGTTACTGGCTGACACTCAGTTTGATCCTTACATAGTGATATCTCAGCTGAGGCTTGCTCACCACTCTACATTCAGATTAAACAGAAGTAGGAATTAAATCTCTCTTAAGTGCCAATTAAATGCTGAAACAGTGGGCTGCCACCATTCACAGCAAGGTGCTGCTTGGAAAGGCTAGACAGAAGCTAAGCCATGAAAGTAAAAATGTTAGCTGGAAAAGCAAAGGCAAACACAGGATCCCCATGGTTTGAGCTGCTGCAGCTGTGCGAGGGGAGAAGAAGGCCAATGGCAGGTGGTGTGTGGTGTGTGTTGTATGCAGCATGGACCTGGAAGAAAGCCAAACAGCACATTTTCCATTGGCCAAGATAGTTACACAAAAGGCAAATCTGGGAATTATATCATGTAAGATGCCTTCCCTGGTTATTGTGAATGTACCAGAAGAAAGATGAGATGATTAAACAAACAAACTTATTCCCATGGAACAGCAGAATCATAGAGTACATTAATTTTCTTCTGGTAATAAATTGAAAAGGTTCAATGTACTAGCTAATTTCTCAGGCTGGAAGGGCTGGTGGTTTATATTGTTTAGTATCACTAGCAATGAAGTCATTGGAGTAATAATAAAACTTGCTTCTTCAGGGTTTTTTTGGAAGAGCTGACGAGAAGAGTAGGTGGGAATGTAAGATAAAAATATTTTTAAAGTGAAAGACATGGAAAATATCTACTTACAGCAACAACTTTAATTATTGTAAATTAACTGAAATATTGGAACAATATGCTTATATTTGTAATTATCTTCTTAGTGATAGATATATAGTTATATTTTATATTTATAATTATATAATGTAGAAAATTTTTCTCTTATACTGTCAAAATTGTTATATATATTTCATTGAATCTTTGTGAAATATTTCCTGAATCCACCAGAAACTATTTTCTGCCAAACCTATTATTATAATCAGTCGGAGAATGCATGGTCCTGCTTTCAGTCGGAAGTTTTCTTTCACTTGCTTTAGCAGATACCTTGGAGAAATTGATACATTTTGCTCTTTAACTCTATTTGCTTTCTTCTATTTTAAATTGTCTAAAAAACAAACAAACAAAAAAATAAAAAACAAACCCAACAAAACCCCTACACTTTCCTGATAAACCTCTAATTAGTTCCTTTTTTGTGGATGTGATCATATCCTCAATATGAGGAATAAGAACGTTTAACAAATACCTTGTTAATTTACTCTGGGGAGTTTACTAACAAGGTAAAATTTTATTTTGAGCTGGCCAAAGCATTATTCTCTACAATATGTGCAGGTAGTTTTGTAATTCCTATGAGCTCTTCCGGGACTGGAAAAATATTTGTCCAAAGTTGATTCATATTTTCATATCTTCAGATGTTCATGACTGGAACCAGTTGATATTGTAAGTGTTTTGCCTTTCATTCAATTGTGTTTGCATGCACTGTTATCCTGAAAGGTTAAATATTAACTAAGTTTTCATCAACCTAAGAAATAATTGCATATAAGGAGGGAAGAACAAGATGAAAATTGTAGAGGAAAAGTGACAAAGTGTTGATAAATGTAGAGTCATGATACTGGCATAATATATTAAAGTACTTTGTTCCCATTTTAGTGTTGATGAGGAGTATTAGCTTTGTGTTAGCCTCCAGATTCTTTTTTTTTAATTTTCTTTTTTTTTCAACACCAACAACTAATATGAATGACAACCAGTCTTCAACCAGTCTTTTACTTACAAGTAAAGCATTAAAATGTATGTTGCCTAAGTCTTTATTTCCATGAAATTTTTTCTATCATCGCTTTGGCAAACCTAATGGTGATTTGTTTATTCATACACTTTTACTGCTGCACTGAAGTAGTTTGGTGCACAAATCCATAATTGATTCATTTTATGACAGGCTCCTTCCATAGGATCAGTTACATAGTAATTTTTCACAAGTTTATATATGAGCAGCTATTACTACATATTTTCACAGAGATCTTCAGAACGAAACCAAAACTGCTTTAGTCATTTATAAAGTGCCTTCTTTCTCAGTTCTTCAAGACTTCTTTCTCAGTTCTTAGTTTATTCTTCCAAGAGCTAGCATTTCCAAGCAGTAGATGAACATGAGATTAATGCTAAATGTATTTCCACAAGCAAAATTTCAAGCCCAGTTTAGATGAAATGCAATAGCACCATTCAACATAACCTCTCCCTCTCCTTCTCCACGAGTCTCTGCCTTTTTCCCATTGTTCTGATGAAATGTCCCTCCACCAACTGACTCTAGTGACATTTTTTTCTACCTTTGCCAAAGGGCATGGAGTTCAGGCTACCTTGAAAGGCAAATGAAAAGCTGTGGACTTCTTGTGGTGTATGCCTAGCTACTGCTTCTTGGGCATGGTACAGGCTCCAGGCCAAGAACCTCTGCTTGCCTCAGACACAGCAAGCCACAGAGAAAAATGTATGCACTGACAAGGAAGGCACTGAAGCAATGTAGTGCTCCCACAGTGAAAGGATAACTTTTTTCATCATATGTTTGCTTAGCATAAAGCATTTGAACCCAGCATTTGGTCTTTAGGTCATGCCAAAGTACAAAAGCAGAAGAGGCATACTTCAGTTTTTTCAAGGAGACCTGAGCTTATACTCTCTCTTCTTTGAGCTATTTCTGTACAAGTCAGCTCTGAAAATGAAATTATATGAGGCAAATTGAAGAACTCAGAAAAATACAGCTAATTTCTTCAATAGTACACAGCTTGTGTGTAGCAGTGTGCAAATACAACCCAGCTAAAATGATTGTATTTAATCAGATATGAGTTCAAGTAGGTTTCAAAAGATTATGCACAATTTTTTTCATAATTATAAGCTTTTAAATGTTTGTGTACTCTGCCAGATATCTACTTTTTAAACAAATAGTTTAAGCTTGCATTTTGTTATTGGAAAACCAAAATAAAATTTGCTATGTAAGAAAAAAAATATGAAAACCAGAAAGAATTCAATGTTTAAAGACGGTTCCATAACACAGTTAATGTGCTCACTTAAATTGTTTATATTATCCTACTTTATGACTTGGGCATGCCCAACAACACCGTGGCAAAATTAATAGGGAAATATAACCTGCATTCAAAAGTCTTGATAATTTTTTTTTAAAATAAATAATTCAATAAAAATGTTCATGTGCTTTTTACCATATTACCATAGTTAATTTTATTTTCTAGATCTCACATTGTATTAGATTTAAATATATGTGTTTTTCATATATTTCAAATAAAATAGTTCAGAATTCATTCCTATTCATATTCAGCAAAAATACTGAACAATAATTCACACTTTTAGCTTTGAATGCACCACATTTACATTTCAAGAAAATAAATATGTGCAAATTGTATTTGTTTTTACTTCATTTTATTTTTGCATCCCTAAAACAAAGACAAAATTAAAAATTACTAAAAGCAGAATATTGTGTGTGTTAGATTTATTTAAATACCACTTAGTCCCTGCTGTAAATGAGTTTGTGTAATTTCCTGTTAGCTCCAATATAACCAGCAGACTATTTTAGATTACCTTTCTGTGACCTCTGAGCAGTGATCTCAGTCCCTCTGCATGCTCTACGCATCCTCAGAAAATGATGAGCTGTCCTGTTCTTGCACATTCTTTCAGGGTTACCTCAGCAACCACTTGATAAGATGGTGCCATAATGTCTGCCTAGCTTGTTTTTCTATAGCATGAGTTTATAGACTAGACAATATCGAAAGATGGGTTTCCCCCCTTGGGCCTGTAGATGCAGTATAGATTTCTTCCTAACTTAAAAACAAAGATATTACTTTTCTTGCCAATAATTCTGTGTTTTCTTATGGCACTACTTTCAACATATGTATGCAGGCACAAACTCCACTGATATGTATTTTATCAAATGCAGTTAACAGCTACTTAATTTCAATGTAGATTTCTCAAATTTGTGTGATCATACTTTCTACAGACAGGTTTGTCTCTGCTTGCCTTCATCTGAGATTCTGCTTGTCCCTAATTTTTGTCTATGTGATAATTTTAACTACATTTTAAGAAAGAGATGTCAAAGGTATTAATTGATTTTATATTAATTTGTTATAATAATATTATTTTAGAATAGATAATTTAATATTACTTAGGTGTAGTGACAAACATTTCAAAGATACAGTTTTCAGATACAATTTCTGAAACCAGGCATCTGAAGAGAGAAAAGAAAATGGGACTGTATTATTGACATCAGTGAGGGAAAGAATGCTTTGTGACCTCAAACAGAAGTTTTTACAAGGGACAGGTTATGGACCTAGAAACTTATTTGGAGATTGAACTGTTAGACATCAGATAGACTATTCTGAGATTTTTCTTCTTTGAGGTTTCTGTGATTGCTGATGAAGGTCCAAGTCACACTGCAGTTGCAGTAGGACAAAAGTGCATTGGCAGACACAGCAGAAATTCAATAAAGTATTTCCCAAGAGTGCTGCTTTTGTTTTTCCATCATGTTTATGTTTTCAAATACTTCAGCATTCACAGAGGTTAAAACCTTACAAACAAAATGGTTCTAATGCTGAACAGCCTGTCATAGACCTGCCTAATCCACCAGGTAAATCCAGCAGTGCTTGCACACTCACCCAGAGTAATCTTCAATGAAGATACCTAGCAGCTGAATCAGTGAGATTTGGCATATCTGCTTCAGTTCCTCTGAGAGAAAATGGGATTCTTCAGGGTAGGGGTGAGGATTCTTTAGAAAATTCTATATGGGAGAAAGTAAAGTTTCATGCACTTCCCATAGACAGTAAGATAAGTTATTTGCTGTGGTTATTATTTTATGAACTGTTTTTCTCTGTAGGTGATCAGCCATGTAATTTCTATGGTACATTATTTTGATTTTTTTTTAAATGTATTTTCATTTTAGGTAAAACTTATTGTGACCTGCATGAATTGCTCTTCCTATTATGTCCTCTCATCTTGAAAGTGCATAATTTTCTTTTTCCTCCTTGATAAAAAATAAAAAGAAAAACCTGACATTTGATACAATGTAAACTGTGGACATAAAACCAGCTATCACCGGAACAAACTTTCATGGTTTTTAACTTAGGGTCTTGGAGATTCTCTTTAGCATGCAATTTCCAACTCTAAGAATATCTAAAGCAATGTACACTGAGGTTAGTTTGCCAGGACTGAAAGAACTGGGTGATACGTGAAGATTCAACTGGAATAGTTAAGAAGAGATGAAGGAAAAGAGAAATGGTCTTTTTTACCTCATTGATTTGTTGATTGGAAGAGATTCCAAAAACTATGTTGTAGTGAAATAGTAGCATTAAAAGTTCAGGTTGTTTTTTTCTGAGTTCCTGGTCTGTTAGCTTCATATGAATGTGCTTTGTGGCTTCTTTTTGTTCTCCAGATATCTTGATTTTTCCTTTCCACTTTAAAGTCAGAAAGGTTCACCAGAATTACTGGTTTTGTTCTCAGAAGTCTCCAATAAAAAAGACAGTTATATTTTTAATTTTTTATTTTTGATACAGAAAGACAGTAAGGTCATATCTATTTTGCATGACACAACATAATACAAAAATAACAATAAGCTCTAATAAAACATTTGCATTCATAGCCACTTGTAACTTTGAATTCATAAAATCACTATTAATTTAGGTTACAGAGCAGCTTGAATGGACATTATATCACAAATAGTATAGTTTTCCCTTTTAATTATTACAACTCTGTATGTGGTACTGTCAGCCTTTTGACAATTCAGTAAAGTGTTCACTATTTTTCTTTCTCTCCTTTTTTTTTCCATTTTCTTTGTTGATGTCAATTTATTTATTAGTTTTTTTTCTTGCTACTATTGACATGTAAAAACTAATTTTCAGCTTCCTTTTAACAACAAATAAAACCTCAGGGATTTTTTCATTATTTTTTTTTTTAGTGCATCAGTTATAATTTGACAAGTGGTAAAGTGGGAGTTGAGAACTGCTGAGGCTAAAAAACCTGCTGTAAAATTAAATGTGCAAGATATTTCAGTGCATGATTTGGAAAGATATTTGGATACTTTGAAGAGACTAGGAGAAGCCTCTCCCACTCAAATAAGTTAATATGGTGCAGTGACCTAAGTAAGAATTTTTTTCCCTATGCTGAAACAAAAGACCAGCCAGTTTCTGGACAGGAACTAGAAGAACACAAGCCTAAATTGAAGATTTAGCCTGAATGAAAGCCACATTAGAGCTTGAATTAATGTTTTGACCCAGGGACATATTCTAGATAAGTTCAAAACTCTACCCTACATGCAGCTTATCACAGCCTCTCTCTCTACAGGTGCTGCACAAACAACACTCCTACGCTTTTTTATTTCAGAGCTGGCTCAATGTGCAGCAGGCTGTGTCACATTGCACAGACATGTTCTGTCTTCACTTTCTGATGTTTCCCAGGAAATGTAAGGCTTTTTTAAAGTCAGAGCTACTGTTCTAGCAGCAGCAGGAAGTTATTTTATGAGCAAATGACATTTACTGTTAGGAAGCTTAAAACATCTTCAGCAACAGTTTTCATGCAGAAACTAGAGCTTCTTCCTTAATATAGTCTGATGGAGAAAACCTGTATGCTAGTCCATATTGAGCAAGAGTTTATATATATCAGAATAAAATCTTTGAAGGATAATTACCTATCCATCAAAATGAGGGTTATAACTTGGGAAAGGAAGAATAGGTCCCTGTATTTTTGTTTATGTACCTCAGAGTTCCCATGTATTAAAAATTACTCTTCATCCTTCCTTTAAAGACACAAATTTATTCAGCATAATTTCCAGGACAGGTCTCTTCCCTTCTGAAGTAAGGCATGTTGTTCCTTCTCATGCTTATATTTCCAGACTGTCTTCAGTATAATTTATTTTGGTTTTGTGCTTCCATATTATATTCAACTGTAACCTTGAACTCTAGAGAATTTATAGTGCATCTGTGAAGTTCTTGGTCACAAAGCAGTCAGTCTGGCCAACTACCCAGTTCAATAGATAGAAACTGAGATGTTTCATTACCCCATCTGTGCCACTAAGCTGGCAGAAATTCAAGGATGTTCAGAAGCACACTTTACAGATTTCTGTGAAATCAGAACTGGCAAAACAGTGATAGTAGAAGGCTTTCACTTTGCAAATCTGTCAATTCTAAAATTAGCTTCTCAATAATTTATTATTTTTTAATTTCTCATCCTTCTCTGTCAAAGTTTATCTAGTTAGACTAAGTTCTGGCTACGTGAATTGAATTATTACTTAGCTATCATGGCTATTCAGGTGATTAAGAAGAAATGAAGACCTAGAATTTCTACATTTATCTATGTGAGATTTTCTAAAAATTGCATGCGGACGTTAGAGTATGGAAAGAGAAAGAAGAGGCTGTATGCTTGCAACTTGGCTCTTCCAGATGGATGACTAGGAGGATTTCAGCTTCTCGGCATCTGGAATCAGAGTTCTTGATTCCCTTGGTGAACAAATGCATTTCCATTTGTGGAGAGGTGAAAGCCAGCAACATGGTCTCTAAATGACAGCTCATGAATGATGCACAGCCCATAATATCTGAGAGTAACTCTCTGCCTTATTCTTCAACAAAAACTATAAATAAAATAGGTAGTATTTGGAATATGAACTTAGAATAATTTCAAATAAATTTATGTAAATTAAGGTTAGGAGCCAGATGGTTTTACTTACTGTAAACTTGGGAAACCAGTGTTTCCTAGGTGTAATTACATGATAGAGTCACAAGATTACAGGGCAAGATATTTTCTTCTGCCTCTATAAATCAATAAAAATAGACATAAGAAAAAAGCCAACAAAGACTCATATATATGATGTTTGTATTTTAAATAATTTTCAAGGTTGACTGTTTCTAGTAACCTCTATACAAATAGCAAGGTAGAACTTCCTGGTGGCTGGTCCACTTATTGGTTATTTTTACTTGTAACCGAGAACACCCCTCTTTGTTCTGTCCTTGACATTTTACTTCAGCTAGTTTCCTTATTTATGTCTAATGCATTTGTATTTTTCAAGTTCTGGTGAAAAGCTGTGGAGTGTGTTCTATTGTCGTGCTTTTGTCAAGCACTACCTGGCACTTGGCCTTTTAGAGTCTACTTTCTGATAGAAGGAAAAGTAGTGACATGGAGCTCTATTGAGCTTGTTTATTTATAGACTGTGCGCTCTTGAGAAGCTCCACAGTAAGTCACAAAGACACAGAAAACCCGCTTCTTTCAAAAGTCTCGGCTCAAAGATCAAGAAATAAAAGAGGTCTGAAAATTATCCCTAATAAAAACTTCATGGAAGAGAGCTATTTCTGCCTCCTTTTGCTACACTGCACACCAAAAAATGATGTACCACAAGTAACAAAAACAGCGTTTCTTCTGCCAATATAAGCTGCTTATATTCATTTAAAAGAACATAAAATAATTTTGTTTTCCATCTGATTATTTTCACAAGAAAAATATTATTTTCTCACAATAGACTCTTACACCAAGAGACCTGAACCAAATAGAGTTGCTAGAAGTATCAGAATGAGAATTCTGGAGCAAAGAGCCATAACCATACTCTTATCACTCAGGCCACTGGTATGCAAGGAGACATCAACGATTTGAATATGTGAAGAACTGAAGCCATATTTTACCTAAAGGTGTATAGAGATATTTTCCTATTGTCTAGAGATCCCTACTCTTCTTCTGATAACGGCAATTAAGTTATCACCTCCAGATCTCTCAGACTTTGTTGTAAGACTGTATTTACTCAGGAAAAATATACCTACTATAACTTTCAACTTTCGCATGCGAACACACGCAAAATAGTTTCCTTCTCCTGTGATTTCAGCAAATGAGTACTTTTCAATGTACAAGTTTCTCTCCATATTCATAGCAGAAAAGGTTAGTCAAATACTTCTTCACTTTATCGCAAACTCCACATCTCATACGCTTTTCTCACTGAGTTTTCAGTACTAGATGGAGAAGTTAAAGCAATAACAGACAAGCTCATAGCTGAAACAGCTCCACAGGTGGTGCTATTAAAGGTGCTCATCAAGTTCAAGGAAGTAGTCACCCACCACCCACAGTGTTTGACTCACTCACATCTACCTTGACACTTCATGCTCAACTATAGCAATTAAATGACAAGATGAAGGATAAGGAAGAACAAGGTTCTTTTAATCCCCTGTTCCTTACTCACATATATAATGTAATCTTTGCCAACTTCAATCACAAAATCAATCGCAGAACCATCAGAGTTGGAAGGGACCTCTATCATTTAGTCCTCTGATAAAGCAGAATTCCCTAGAGCCTATTACGCAGGACTGCATCCAGGCAGGTCTTGAATGTCTCCAGACAAGGAGACTCTACAACCCTCCTGGGCAGCCTGTTCTAGTGCCTTGTTACCCTCACCGTACAGAAATTTTCCCTTATAATATAGGGCATATTTAATTAATGGAAAGACAAAAAAAAAAAACCACAAACCTCTCTTTTCTCTTTCTGTAATTATCTCTTTCTGTAATTATATTAGTATATATATAATATTATTATATTATTATATATGTATATTAGAATAATTGTTTGTTTACCTACCTCTCCCTAAAATATGGGCCACCTCTTGAGCCCATTGGGATCAGCAGAAAGATTTAAATTGAGTTCAGTGTGTTTTGGATGAGTCTTTCTGAGAGCACTCCATTTATCTTACTTCTTCTCTACTAGCTCTCCAGGTTGCTGTAGTATTACTGAAAATTTTCATGTACAAATAAGGAATAAACTTATAACACAAACCAAGCAAATTAATTTCAAATTGTTTAGGGATTTTTAAATTCATCCTTTTATATAAGAGAGTGTTTATACTGGAACTCTTCTTTCACATAATTACTGAAACAGCAAAACTGCCAGACTTTAACTTAGTTCCTATGAGCATCACTGCATTCAAGAAAATGCTAAATGAAAATTTTAGGCAATGTGCATGGGAACTCTTTGAGGAGGTAGTTTGCTTCATCACGCAGTTATTTTAAAGAAGATAATTCAACATCTTAAAATTAGGTAAACTGGATATCCACAAATCCATGGGTCCTGATGGGATACACTTGGGAGTGTTGAGGGAGCTGGCAGATGTCATTGCTGAGCCACTCTCCATCATCTTTGGAAGGTCATGGAGAACTGGCAAGGTGTCTGAGGACTGGAGGAAAGCTCATGTCACTACAGTCTTCAAAAAGGGCAAGAAGGAAGATCAAGAAAACTACAGGCTAGTCAGCCTCACCTCCATCCCCGGAAAGATGATGGAACAACTTGTTCTGGGCATCATCCCAAATCATGTGGAGGAAAAGGATGTTATCAGAAGTAGTCAACACGGATTCACCAAGGAATGTTTGACTAATCTGATAGCCTTCTGCAGTGACATGGCTGGATGGATCAATGAGGGGAGTGCAGTGGATGTTATCTACCTTGACTTCAGCAAGGCTTTCGACACCGTCTCCCACAACATCCTCATAGGCAAGCTTAGGAAGTGAGTGAATGGACAGTGGAGTGGATTGAAAGCTGACTGAAATATAGAGCTCAAAGGATTGTGATTAGTGGCACAGAGTCTAGTTAGAGGTCTGTAACAAGTGGTGTTGCCCAAGGGTCAGTACTGGCACCAGTCCTGTTTAATATATTCATTAATGACCTGGAAGAAGGGATAGAGTGTACCATTAGCAAGCTTGCTGATGACACAAAACTGGGAGGGGTGGCTGACACTCCAGAGGGCTGTGCTGCCATTCAGCATGACCTGGACAAGCTGGTGAGTTGGGCAGATATAAATATTTGGAAATTCAGCAATGTCAAATGTAGGGTACTGCACCTAGGGAGGAATAACCAAATGTATCAGAATAAAGATGATTAGAGGACTAGAACACCTTTCCTATGAGAAAAGGCTGAGGAACTTGGATTTATTTTAGTCTGAAGAAGACTGACATGGATCTTATCAATGTTTATAAATAGTTAAAGGCTGGGTGTCAGGACGATGGGGCAGTCTTTTTTCAGTGAGGCCCAGTGACAGGATAAGAGGTAACAGACACAAACTTGAACATAGGAAATTCCATCTAAACATGAGGAGGAACTGCTTTACTTCGAAACACACTGCCCAGAGTGATTGTGGAGTCTCTGGAGACATTCAAAAACAGATTGGATGCCATTCTCTGCAATCTGCTATAGATGAACCTGCTCTGACAGGTGGACCCGACTAGAAGTTCTCCAAAGGGCCTTTCCAAACCCTAACATCCAGTGATTCTGTGATTCTATAATTTAATGGCATAGTGGAATTGCAGCCATTCTCTGCTGCTTATTTCCCTGGAATAGTTACAGCCTACTGCTTCCTCCCCAAAGAAATTATCAGGATGAACCTCACCATTTGTCTGTCATCACTTATATCATCTCATTAAAATCCTAAAAAATATCTGAGCTATATGGGTTGTTTGTCCACAAAACAATCATGCTGGGCAAGTGGGTACTGCTCCAGAGACACTGAGAACCATGCTTGAGCCCCACAGCCCAACTTAGTGATGTTCACAAATTTCATTCCAGAACCTACAGTACCTCCTACACTCTAAATCAATGCGTGCATTCCTCTTCTCTGAATTAGATGACATATAGTCTAGCAAAGAGGGAGAGATGAAAAAGCAAGAAGTAGCAGTTAAGAAAGGTATTTCAGAATGCAATGCACTATATGTCAAACTGTTAATTGTAACCCTGGGCCTCATGTAAGTAGCTTCAAAGTACAGTGTTCAAGTACAGGGACTGATCCTGCCTTTTCATCACATGCTATAGAAGAAGCATCTAACATAAAACATCCTTTTTTATTTCTATGTTTTAGTTTCTCCTACTATTTCTAAAGTAGAATTCAGATAACTCTTTCTATTTTTACATTTTCTCTTCTCAAAATCTGTATCTTTGAAACATCATAGTTTCATCTTCAGTTTTCTTACCTTTATGGTTAATGTGTCCATTATCCTAACAGGAAGCAAAATGGGGTGTTCTCATCCCTTATTTATCAGGAGAGAGGTTTTGATTGGAATTTTATCTTTCTGGTGTTTTGTACAGAAATCACATGTACACTGCTGATTCTAAAACTACACTATAAGATTAAATTTTGTAGGACTCTGTAGACCATTTGTTTTAAGCCTAGCTTTTGAAAAAGGAAAGGTTTCTCCCATAATGTTATGAATAGTCTAATAAATAACATTAGTAGGAGAACACAGCTGATTTCCTCTGACTGATCTCCATCCGTTCATAGTGCAAAACATGTGGATATGTAGTTCAATTAATTTGAAGGTACTGTCTGAATCAGCTTAACATCAGGTCTCTAAATGAATTAAAAATAGAAATGTTAAAAAGATATAACATTTTTCCCTGGGGACTCTGATTGAGAGTTTTCTTAAAATAATGTAACATTTAGTAAAACAGGTGCACAAGAATTTAAAAGGGAAAAATCTACTACATTTGGAGAAGAAGAAAGCAATTTTATCTGTCCTTTGGAGGTATGAATTATGTAAATCCTGACAAATACTTGTCCTATAAGTATGAATATACAGATTTAGTTCTAATAGAAGGTATTTGCCTTTGTTTCTCTGAACAACATTAAACATTTGATTGCCATCTGTATCAGAAGCATAGTACTAAACTGTGACAGAAATGTGCTTTCTGTAGATTTCAAGCATCTTAAAAAATCCTCTTACAGGGTCATTGATTATTTTTGATCTAGAAGTAGTGGAAGCAACTTCCCCAACAAAAGGTGAACACTTGCATGAAGATACAGCAACTTTTCAGAAAATAGAAATTCATTGACTTTCCAGCTTTCAAGTATAAATGTAAAAAAGCCAAATGAAACCTAGCCCAGAGCAGCATTCTCTCTTTGGAAAAACGTGGAAAGGGGTGAGGTACTCAGAAGGTTTTTCTTAAGTATTGCAAGGCATGCCTTTGAAACAACATTAACTTAATACACATTCCTTCATTTTCCTTTTCCTAACAGGTAGCCTAAACTGAAAACAAAAAACTTGTCCTCATCTCATTCTAAAAGATGGTGCTTTTATGTATTCAGTCCACCAAAAATGAGTTCTAACCTCTTGGAATAAGTGTCAAACATAATTTTCAAAAAAAAGTATTAGGTTAAAAAAAAAATCTATTTACCCTACATACTATTAATAAGACTGCTCATACTGTCTGAGGTGGTTGCCAAAATGCCTTTATTGTTCTGGCTATTATGTGCTGACAACCTATCTTCAAGATAAATCAAGGAGCTTTTGATTCTACTTAAGGCACCCACTATCATCAAAGTTGTTTCTCTTTTCATAGCCTCACAGGTGCACCAGCTTTTCTCATAGAAAGACTCAGACATGGTTAATTCTCCAGTATTCATCACTTTTGCCTTTGCCTTCTTTCCAGTATTCAGCAGGAAAAAGGCTTTCAATGTTTCTTCTCCTTGGCTGGAGCAAAAGCAAATTGTAGCGAGATGGGGGTTGGTCTCTTTTCCCTACTAATAAACAGCAGGACAAGAGGAAATGGACTCAAGTTCACCAGGGGAGATTTAGATAAGGTATAAGAAGAAACTCCTTCACTGAAAGCTTTATTAAATACTGGAATAGATCGCTCAGGGAGGTGGTTGAATCAACATCCCCAAGAGTGTTTAGAAGACATGTAGATGTGGTGGCTTAGGAATACAGTTTAGCACTGGACTCATTATAGTTAGGTTAGCAGTTGGAACTGATGATCTTAAAGGTTTTTTCCAACCAGAATGATTCTGTGATTCTGTGGAAAAAAGCACTTCTCCAATTTCCATTGGTTTTCCCTACTGATCTTTTCTCTCAGTTGGTGACTATTGTGTTTCCATGGAAGATTAATTCCTTCCAGAATTAACTGTCCATGCAGCAAAAGGCAATTGAATCCACTTGTATAATTTCAAAAAGCCTACAGGAACACTCATCGACTAAAGTTTTGGATTTTGGAATAAATCTTTTGGATTGAAGACAATTTTGACATATATATTTGTTACTAATTTAACAGCAGTAATATTGCTTAGCCAGCTGACTGATGGAGTGACTGAGTGTGACATCCTAGCACCTGACAGCATTTTTTATCCCTATGAAAACAGAACAAAACAAAACAAAACAAAAAGCTTAGGTATGTATCTGTATTTTTCAAATGTGTATTTTGTACATAACTTTCAGTGAATCACAGGGTTATTACGGATAATTCATTTTTAGTGCACTTTTTTGTCACTGGTGCTAGCAACATCAGAAAACTTTAAATGAAAAATGAAACTTCTGGTTTTATTCTATTCCACAAAGGAAATGAAAAAAAGAACCAGCATTCTTCTTTCATGTGAATAAAGCTATAAAGCAACACAAAAATCACCTCCACTGGGCTGAATTATAGTAAAATTCTGTAAAAGAGATATTCTAAATTTTTCAGTGTTTCGATATATGCTCTTGATCTTCATATTTATGTTGATAAATGGAGTGTAAAGGCTTGCAAAATATTTCACATATTTTTCTACATAAAAAATAATGGTATATACCTTGAGTCTTCTGTGCCAACATGCATGTACAAATATAACATTGAATTTAACAAACAACTTTTATATTTCTTTATTGTAAGTACTTTCCTGGTAGGAAAAATGACTAATTGTCTGCTTGATAAGACAAACAAAATATTCCTGTCTGCAGCACAGAGCTCTGTCTACATGAAATTCCTTTAAGGTTTTTTTAGTGTTGGTTCCACTGAAGAAGCAGGGCTAAGAGGTAAAAGGGTAATTAATTGCACCATACAGTTTCTATGAGGTTTTGTCAAAATTTGAAAGATTCATGAGAACAAAGGTGCTTCCTCTTTATTTATTTTTTTTAAATTTTTTTCCCCATGCAAAATTTAGTAGTAAAGAGTCAGATTCATAGACTAGTTTGGGCTGGAAGAGACCTTAAAGATCATTTATATCCAACCACCTTTCCATGGGCAAGGACAACTACCAGTTTGTGTCCAGGCTGCTCAAAGTCCCATCCAACCTGGTCTTGAACAATTCCTTGGGCAACATGTTCCAGACTCTCACTACCACCAACACCGTAAATAATTCCTTCCTAATGTCTAATCTAAATCTACCCTCTTTCAGTTTGAAACCCTCCCCCCTCCCATCCTATCACTACAAACCTTTTTACAAAGTCCCTCCACAGCTTTCCTGTAGGCCCACTTCAGTTACCAGAAGGCTGCTACAAGATCTTCCGGGAACCTTCTCTTCTCCAGGCTGAACAACTCCAACTCTTTCAGTCTATCTTCATAGAAGAGGTGACCCAGCCCTCTCATTGTCTTCGTGGCCGTCTCTGGACTTGCTTAAACAGCTACATGTCCTTCCTGTGTTGAGGACTCCCTAACTGGACACAATACTCCAAGTGGGGTCTCATGAGAGTGGAGTAGGGGGTCAGAATCACCTCCCTCAACCTGCTGGTCATGCTTCTTTTGATGCAACCTAGGATACAGTTGGCTTTCTGGGCCACAACTGAGCATGGTCGACTCATGTTGAGCTCCTCATCAACCAGTGTCCCCAAGATCTTTACCTCAGAGCTGTCCTCAATTTGTTCTTCATCCATTCTCCATTTTTGCTTGGGATTTCCCTGACCCAGGTGCAGGACATTGCACTTGACATCATTGAACTTCATGAGGTTGGCATGGACCCACCTCTCAAGCCTGTCCACGTCCCTCTGGGTGGCCTCCCTTCCCTCCAGCATGTCAACCACACTACAGCAACAAAACTTGCTGAGGGTGCTCTTGATCCCACTGTCCATGTCACCAGTAAAGATGTTAAACAGCACTAGTCTCAAAACTGACTCTTGAGGAACATCACTTGTCACTGATCTCCACTTGGACATCAAGCCATTGACTACAACTCTCTGAGTGCAACCACCCAGCCAGTTCCTTATCCACTCCTAAGAAAACATTAAAATTCCTGTTAGCTATGCAGACTACAGTTTTCAAACTGTAAATTTTTCCTATCTTCCAATGCAATTCTGCCTTTCTAATTGTGAATTCTTCTGGGCAGGTACACCCAATACCACATAGTTGTAAAGACATGTACATTGCTATATTACATAAAGACAGATGAACGATTGCCTTTGAATATTTTTTGCTGTAATGTCTTAAAGTGTTTTCTTTCTTGGAGAGATTGCCTCTTGTACTCAGAAAGCAAAATGAAATTGTTTTAATGCACAGAATAAGTAATCAAAAAGCACACAGTAAAAGACTGAGAAAACAACAGACGCACTGAAAGTACAGCTCATTATAAAAGGGCAAAAAATCAACCTGTTCCATTTAAGCTACAGATATGTTAACATATATTAGCTACAGAAGTCTTTTATTCTTTTTGTTGAACCACATAAAAATGCTTAAAGTATGTGTTGCTGATACAAAACTTCAAACATTTTGTATATAATAACATTTAAATGGTATCAAAAAGGAACAGTTCAGTAGTAAGACAGCAGTGATCAGTAACCTACTGTTAAATACTGAAAACTTCTCTCATGTAAGAAAGCAAGAGAAACAGTGTTCACTTTTCACCATCATAGGCTCAAAATTACCAAATCTACCCTTGGGCTATCTCTTTAATAATTTTTCTCATGTGTTTTCTTTCACTGAATTTGAAGGTTTAGGGGAGGAAGAGAAGCTACAAAAAAAATGTCCAACTAAACAAAATATGAAGCAACTTGATTACATTCCGAGGTGAATTGTGAAATGGCTAAAGCAGGTTTCATTTCTGGCTCTACCATTGACTTAATGTGTCATCACATGTAAATCATTCTGCTACTCCTTCAATTCACTGTAATGCTTTCTTAAAAAAAACGCAACTTTACTTTCTAAACATTAAGATCTTTGGACAATGTTGTAAACAACAACTAAAATGAGAAAAAATTGTAAGTAGTATGAGTTAATACATTAATATGCCATCATATTAATAACAAAATTATATATATAATATATATAATATATATAATAATAATATATATTATATATATTATATATTTTATATATATATATATATATATATAAATATATATATAAAATATACAGATTCTCTAATATGAGAGCCATGCCCTGAAATATTTAGTGTTCAGTTCAAGAACTGGCAGAAATATCCCTATGGTATAGGGTGACAAGGCTACAGAGATGGTGGGTAGTAACAGAGCAACTGACATCATCTACCCAGATTTGTGCAAGGCATTTGACACTGTCCCAAACAACATCCTGGTCTCCAAACCAACAAGATATGAATTTGACAGATGGATCACTTGGTGGATAAGTAATTGGCTGGATGACTGCACCCAGAGAGTTGTGGTCAATGGTTCAGTGTCCAAGTGGAGTCAAGTGACGAGTGGTGTTCTGCAGGGGTCAGTACTAGGACCAGTGCTTTTTAACATCTTTGTTGGAGACATGGACATTGGGGTTGAGTGTATCCTCAGCAAGTTTGTTGACAATACCAAGCTGTGTGTAGTATTTGACACCTACAGGAAAGGGAAGCCATCCAGAGGGACCTTGACAGACTGGAGAAGTGGGCCAATGACAACTTCATGAATTTTAACAAGGTCAAGTGCGAAGTCCTGCACCTGAGTCAACTCTACTCCGGGCACAAATACAGGCCAGGGGAAGAATGGCTAGTGAGCAGTCCTGAGGAAATGTCTAGACATCAATTGGAAAAGTAATGGCTTCTTTGAAGTGGAAAGTAAAAGATAAGCAGTATAATCAAAGGTTGTTTAAACCTTTAATAAGCCTAGTAAATATGATTTTCTGTTGTTTGAGGTTTTTTTCCAAATTTTATTTCCTTATGCCTTTTTTTTTTCCAAATTAGTTTTGCTATTTCCCTCTGTTGTCATCCTATTCCTGATGTGCCTGTTCTCAACAGAAGTATAATACTCACACCTTGTTATCCCAAATTATTTTACACCTTTGTTGTCAGAAAACTGGTAGTCAAGTTGGCTTCAGAAAAAAAAAAAAAAAACAAGGCACTCTGTTTTGTCTTCACATTTTCCAAATGTATTTATTTATTTAAACTAGAATTTTTATCATCTTCTCATCCATTTTACCATATTAACACTTAGGGAGCATTCTCTTCTTCCATTGCACACTGGTAATTGTGTCCTGTGACATGATGTTGAATCCTGAAGGAAATTTTGAAGGAAATTTTGAAAGAAATACTCAAGAAAATAGAGGAAATACACAATCTTGGAAAAAAGAAATGAGAGAATAAGTGACTAAGTAGATTAGAAAAAGAAAAGAGCTTGCGTGGAAGATGATGTCAAAAGGAAAAAGTTTGGGATCAGAGGAAAAAAAAAAGAATAGTGAAAGGAACAAAAAAAAAAATACAGAGGAGATTTATTCAATAAAGAAAGAAATGAAACCTGTAAAACTCCAAAGTGCATGGAGGAAGGGGAGCAAAACAAAATTTGGGATACATATCTGGTGAAAGAACTCAAGATATATAAAAACATGAAAGAAACACCTGGAAACATAGGAAGAAAGTACTTCACCAAAAGCAATACACTACAGAAAACAGCTAATTCTTCATTGACGTTCTTATGTAAATAGCTGTGCTAAAGAGCAAAGAACAGCTGAAGTGATAGTCTACAAGGGGAACAATAACACAACTGCATTAGTTTAGAAGAATGTTGATGACCTAATACAGAATTCTTTTCCCCTGATGTCTTACTTCCTACAAGTATATGTCCTAGGCAGGTGTATTTTCTTAACTTTATTAGGTCATACTTCCCAAAGATTAGTAAAAAAATATTTTTAAATACTGAATGTGTGACTACAATTAAATGTCCTTTTGGCACAAAGATTTCATACTGATTTTAAATGTTTTACAGATCTATGCTTTGGGATTCAAAGATAAGATAAGCAAAGGTTTCTTCTTAGATAAGAAAGGATAAAGGGCTTCTTTTTAAAACCAAAGACCTGTACACTCTGAGGTGGTTTGCCCAGTTGCTCTGTACATCCCACATTGGCAGTGTTGCTGCCCTTACCTGCTGCTGTCTTGAACACCCTCAGAGACCTCAGAGAGGTTGCCATTCACCTGCTGTCTCATAGGCTGGCAGATGTAGTTTCAACGAACCCAAGCACTGTCAAAAGGAGAGCATCAGCTACTAAAGGGAGAACATTTCCCACAGAATGATCCCTCCATTTTTTACTGCCAGTCCTGGTGCTCAGAACACTCCACAGAGAGTTCTCTAATACTTTACAACATTTCTCTCTTCTGATCCTTCCTTCTTCCATCCCTAGTCAAACTCTCTGTGCTCCACATGCTATAAGTTGCATCTTCAGCCTTCGTTTAGGAGAAAAACACCTTATTGACTCTATTTTCCCTAATAATGACACTTCTACTAATTCACAGGTGCCCAAAGTTTCCTTTTTCTCTTCAGGCAATCTTACTGACATGTTTCTGGTTAAAAGCAGAGCAATTGTTCTTACCTTGAACTTAGCTTGTGTCAATTATGTTTCAGATCTGAGGACATGTATGCCTGAAATCTTACTTAGTTTTTGTTATTTATCTTATTCTGGTTATACCAGTTAACCTAACATTCTGCCTAATATGTACTTGGCTTGTTTTCAAGCCTGCAATCACAGGCTTGAAAGAAAAAACACCAAAGTTAAATCAACATGTGACTCCAGTTCTGACTATTCAAACACATAGTTGCACAGAGGCAACTGAAGATGTTAAAGAGAATTAATTATCTTGCTTCTATTTAATATGCATATATTGTATAAGGAAAATATTAGTTCTGTAATTTAAAAAGCCTTCTGTTCTGCCTCAAGCACAGGACCCAACACTTGGTCTTGTTAAAATTCATATAACTGGCCTCAACCAACTTACCCAGCCTGTCCAAGTCCCTCTGCAGAGCCTTCCTATCTTTGAGTAGTTCAACATTCCAGCCCAATTTGATGTCATCTGCAAATTTACTGAGGAAGCAATCAACACAGATCAATCAACACAGCACAGATAAAACTACTTTCATTATTTCTCTTTCTGCCAATAAAACTGTTATTTGAGGTAGCCTGGACAGAAACCTGCTGGTTTTTTTGTATTATATTCATTTTCTCCTGCTGTTTTATCCAGCTGTGTATTTGGTAAGTGCATTTCAGCAGTATGTCAAAGGCATCTCTTGACAGAAAAAGCACTGCAAGAAGAGCTTGAAAAAAAAACCTAGAAATGTTGCTAGAGTAGTCTTATCATTATATTCACCATAGACCTGTGACAAAAGGTCTGTGCCAACTGTTTTCTTAATTTTACTTTACATAAAAGGACAGATGCCTAGAGAAAATCTAGTACTTTCTAAATGTATACAAGCAGACAGCACTAAAGGTACTTAAAATCATTCTTATGTCTCTTTCCTGTTGTAATTAATGTCATTCAACACATTCCAAATATTTAGAATACACCTTAATCTAAATAAACACATAGTGAGTTTAGAAACATTGTAGCTGGCTTCCTTGAAACAAAGGGAATGTCTTGTGATGGGAGAGCAGAGCCAGAGCAGTCTGTACAGGAAACGCTACTGAAACTGGAATATTGACTTGAACTCCCAACTGCACAGCAGAGAGAAGATCATTGCTGAACAGATTTGCTATTAATTCTGTTGCCTATATGGGTCATGGCTGCTAAATTAACTGTCTTTCGTGATATATTAACTTCTCAAAGTTCATGACAGATTTCGTTCCTCATCTGTTCTGAAACTGACAGCAGCCATCTCTGCTGCTTCTGCAAATCACAGAGAAGCTATAGAGTTTGTGTATGACAGAGACTTTAAGTGGTATTATGGCTGACACACGGTGTTCTCACTTATTAAAAAAAGAAAAAAAAATCAGCATCCTTAAGTGAGTTATCACATTGCGTAAGCATGTTGATTGTGACAGTTTAAAATCCTTTTGCTGTATCTTAATGGAGCCAATTCAAGATATGTTCAAATTGTTCTAACATTTATCTAATTTCTACTAGAATTTGATGTTCCTATATAGCTAAAGCAAAGGAAAGCACTTCCTTGCTCTTTGGATTACCTTAATAAACCTGCTGTCTCCCTCCTCAAATAAACACATGTTCACACAAACACACATAATATTCTTGTGCTGGTTTCCTTAGACCATTCTCTTCTATTTACACACACATGCACACACACATACTCAAAAATAAATAAATAAATAAATAAATAAATAAATAAAGTCTTTTCAATGCCTTCTCCGTGAAAATACCTTGATCTGAAACAACAATCACTTTTCCAAATGCTATGTAGCTTCATGCATAGTGATAATGTTCTGCAGAAACCAGATAGGTAAATGCATACATTGTCTGTATGGTTTACAGCTAGAGAAATAAAGAACAAGGCCTTTGCCATGCACCAGGGGTGGTAATGAAAGAATCAAGTGTTATTTTAAAGTGAAATAGATAATAAGCATTATTTCATAAAGCTCTCTGCTTTATTGGATTGGTATAATAAATCAACTCTCATTTGTATAAAAATATGGTTCAGCTTCACTAGAATCAAATAATAGATTTATTTTGTATAATCATTGAGTTGGTTTGGAGGCATGAATTCTGAAAACAGGAAGGCATCTAATTATACTAATCCAACAGACTGTATTAAAAGTAGCACTAATTAATATTTTTGAAGCCATGAACTGAAAAAGACTTGTGCCATTAACAAATACCACAAATAATGGAAATACCATCTTTTATTGTAGCATCTTGTCTAAATTCAAATGTAAAAAATCCGGAATTTCCTGGGACAATTGGCTTTCACTGTAGGTAGCACCAATTATAACTCTAAATCTTGGTGCTTTTGCAGACCTAATGACACCTACCAATACAAGGAAGAGCAAGCTGTGCAACTTCAGTAGAAGAAACTAGAAACAAGGTAAAAATCAAAAATTGTCCATTTAAAAGATTAAATTTAGAAGGAACACATTATAAATTATTAACAGTCAGTCAGTGTGATACCATAAAACATTTTTTAAATATATTTCAGTAAATAAGATGGAATAACACAACAGCCATGAAATAAGACATAGTTTCATCTAAAGCAAAAAAAAATAAATTAAAAATCCCGTGTTTTCCCTGAAAGACTGTCCCAGCTTTTCAGCTCAAGGTTTTAATGATCTGAGTAGCAAATGGTTAGCTAAAATGTAGTTTTGTTTATTTATTGGGGATAAAAGGAAAATAATTTTCATATAAAAAGTTACTTTCCTTAGTAAAGACAGTGAAGGGGAAAAGTTAATTATTTTCATAAGTAATGAATACTGCATTGGCATAACCACCCCTTTTCCTTTCCTTTTCTTGTACAGAGTTGCAGTTTGCACAGGGGAAAGAGCTAGAGAATCAATGGGTTAATAAACCATCTTTTCAGGTGTTTTTATTCAGTCTGACTCAGCTCCCAGTGCAACCACAGGACTTCACAAAAATTCCTGAGGAACCTACAACACACCAGGTGGGGTGATATTTCCTTAAGCAAAGTGGGAAACATTTACTCTTTCATAATCTAGGGGGATCTGCAGAAAATTTAGTTTTATAAGTTAGTTCAGAAAACACCAGAAGCAAAGTAAGTGGGCATTTCTTACCACAGATGGTGTAGACACACAAGAAAATTTAATTATGATTAACAACATCAGTTCAAATAAAGCTCTCAAAAACCTGTATTCTGGCAGTGCAGACAGGATATTACATTGCAATTATATCAGCTAACATGATTACGGAATTCATAATGTTTTAATGATGCTGTGTAAAAATGGATTATTCTGTAAATATATACAAGAATTTTTTATGCAAATAAAATAAATTATCTTTAATCTTCCAACCCAGAAAATACCACATACTCATTTTAATGCAATGCTTTTCATTTTAAAATATTAACAATTTTTTAATACCCTGAATCTACTTTGACTTCAAAGCTAGAGTGAAAAAGAAGTGCTGGAGATTGTTTAACATAATGTTGCTAGCCATCAGCAATTTTTAAATGTCAGAAAATTTTATCTGTGATCTTAAAGTTTTCAAAAATAAATCAACTAAATGGATAATGGATGCCAAAAGCTGACAGCTTCAAAGGGAGTTTCCTAAACACAGGTATTTAAACCCATATCCAGACACATGAGTGAAATTGACCTGGTTACAAAGACCAGGCATGATTTTTATTCTCTTTTAGAGTGCTTAGAACATTTGGAGGGGGAGACTATTATAGTAGTTCTGAGTTCCTCATGCATAAATATAAATGCAATTACTAAATTTTAATCCACACTGGAAGCAAGAAAAGCCAGGTTATTTAAATTATATTGAAAGGAATTATATTTATATAATTATACTGATGTAATGAAGACCTACAGAATGGTTTAATAGAATAACTAGGAAGCAGACCAGAGGTTTTTATACAGAATTCAAACTTATTCTTTCTTTATGTCCTATAATACTAAAATAGTAGCGTGGAGAATGTGGAGTGTTTATTTTAATTAGACTTGGACATCTCTAGAAATTTGGTAAAAGCAGAGGGTGTTTTATTCTCTGATTCATTCTAGCCTCCTGAAGAGACCTGGTCTCCCAGATACAATGAACTCTCTAATAGAAAATGTGGTTCTTTTGTGCCAGGAAATGGCTCCAACTGAAATCAAAGCTGGTCCATTTCTAATGTAACAGGAGTGCTAACAGATTTACAATCGGGTCATGAATTCAAGTCAAAGTCATACCACAGGTGTTATCTAATTATTTTGTTATTTAAATTTAAACATATATATGTATACTGGAAGCCCTTCATAAAATGAAAAGTAAAGGTAAATTTTAAATGTTTTCCACTACAATAAGGAACCTTTTTTATAGTGTGAAGTTAAGACACTCCATTCTTAGCTGAATAAACAACAACCATTCTGTGCTTTGCATAATATATTCAGAGTTAAGCATCTTTTACAGAAAGAAAATAAGCTAGAGGGAAATAATTCTAAGATAGTTTCAATGTTAATAGTATAAATCAAATTGAAAAGCCTTGTAGGGAGGATTATAGCCAGACAATGTTAGTATTTAATTTCTCACATCTTTGGAAAAGAATGGGGGTTTGTATGTATATACATATATATATAGTTTATAAAAATACTACCAACAAAATTCTGATCCAGAATCTACTGTATTTACATACCTTTGGGAATTATACATTTATATTTACCTTTGGAAACATGTATATCCTACATAATTAGGAAAATTAATTTTCCTACCTTAGAATATCTCTGCTAACTCTACTGTTTACATTTAGAGCATGAACATCTTGTGAAGAGACAAAAAATGTGACTGCTGTTTTAGAAAATACTGCCATTATCCTAGATAATGGGACACAGAAGAACAGCACAATCTTCATTGCTGTCTGCAAGAAGAATTAACTTCTATTACCATTTTAGCTGGTGAGAGATTTATCATTTATTACACAGAATGCTGTAAAATGATAGCAAGGGGAGAAAAGACCAGTAAAACAGTTGCTTAGTGTTGGAACTTTATCACATTGAGAAAACATGGTCAATGAGCAAAAGTGATTTATAGAACCTGATATGAGCAGTAGTTGCCTTGAGTGTACTTGACAAAGAATGGATTGGTTAAAGGAAACCAATAATGTACATTTGAATCTATATAATCAGTTTGGTTTTGAGAAAAAAGAAAAATACTGTATGCCTGTATTGAAGTGCAGATCCCTCAGGATGAAATATCCCACCCTGCTAAATCTGAAATTTCTGTGTTATCTTGAAAGGGACCTCTACAGGCTCGAGAAGTGGGCTTGTGTGAACTGCACGAGGTTCAACAAGGCCAAGTGCAAGGTTCTGCACCTGGGTCGAGGAAATCCCATGCACACATACAGGTTGGGAGGAGTAAGGCTTGAGAACAGACCAGAGGAGAAGGACTTGGGGGTAGCGGCAGACCAGAAGTTTAACATGAGCTGTCAATGTGCACTTGCAGCCCAGAAAGCCAGCTGTATCCTGAGCTGCATCAAAAGAAGCATGGTCAACCGGTCAGTAGAGGTGATTCTCCCCCTCTACTCTGCTCTGGTGAGACCCCACCTGAAGGACTTTGTCCAATTCTGGAGTCCCCAATATAAGAAGGATATAGAACTCCTTGAATGTGTCCAGAGGAGAGCCATAAAGGCGATCAGAGGGCTGGAGCACCTCCCCTACGAAGACAGGCTAAGGAAGTTGGGGTTGTTCAGCCTAGAGAAGAGGAGGCTCTGTGATGACCTTATAGCAACTTTCCAATATCTGAAGGGGGCCTACAAGAAAGCTGGGGTAGGGCTTTACACAGGTGTATAGTGAGAGGACAAGGGGTAGTGATTTGAGGCTTAAAGAAGAGAGATGCAGATTGGACATTAGGAAAAAGTTCTTTCCTCTGTGGGTGGTGAGATGCTGGAACAGGTTTTCCAGTGAGGTTGTGTATGTCCTCTCCCTAGAGGTGTTCAATGCCAGGTTGGATGGGCCAGACCTGATCTAACAGGAGGTGTCCCTGCCCATGCACGGGGGTTGGAACTAGATGATCTTTAAGGTGCCTTCCAACCTAGACCATTCTATGATTCTATGAAATAACGGAGAAAATTCTGCTGTCATTTCAATTGTTTGCCAACCTGAACACTTCCTCAATAATGTTTAAAAATATATGTTTATTCAAAACTACATCCTAAGGGTAGCAGCTGTAGGTGGAATTTTCAGTATATTCACTGACTGTCATTCATTCATTTTGAAGACTTGCCTTTTGGACATATTTACAGTGTCAGTAACAGAGCTGCTGGAAAACTTAGGGAAAACACTGTTGTCTGTCAGCACAAAATTGCTAACAAAATTAATCAGATCTTCATCCAGGACCCAGGAGGAAACTTAGTAAAACTGGAGAGATGTGGACCAGAGCAAAAACAACAACAGTAAGAAAATCTGATAGAGCACTGATTTAGAAAGTAAGATATATATGTTCAGTTTTTAAATTCTTTGGTTCCTGTAAAATATGCACCAGACACCTGAACCTGGGTCTTCCACTTTTCAACTGGAGTGTCCCAAGCACTGAGTTAGTCACATGTTTCTGATAAGGACCTGTTTTTCTCATTATTAATGTCAAGGAGATGAATTATCAGATACCAACATAAAATGCATTTCTGTTCTCAGGCTAATGACAGCTGACCTTGCAGTATCTGTCTCTTACATTGGACAATGAACTGATTTGGCTTTTTGAATGCCTGGTTCCCACATGACTACCTTGGTCAAGAAGAGATGATGATAAGACTCTTTTTACTGGAATACTAATGTTTAGATCAAACAGAACTACCAAGGGTTTTCTAATTCAAAGTAAAATCAAAGTCAGTACAAGTATTATCCAACTACTTTTGAGCCAGCAATGTGCCCTTGTGGCCAAGAAGGCCAACGGCATCCTGGGGTGCATTAGAAAGGGTGTGGTTAGTAGGTCAAGAGAGGTTCTCCTACCTCTTTATTCTGCATTGGTGAGGCCGCATCTGGAGTATTGTGTCCAGTTCTGGGCCCCTCAGTTCAAGAAGGACAGGGATCTGCTTGAGAGAGTCCAGCGCAGAGCTACAAAGATGATGAAGGGAGTGGAACATCTCCCTTATGAGGAGAGGCTGAGGGAGCTGGGTCTCTTTAGCTTGGAGAAAAGGAGACTGAGGGGTGACCTCATTAATGTTTACAAATACGTAAGGGGTGAGTGTCAGGGAGATGGAGTTAGGCTTTTCTCAGTGATGACCAGTGATAGGACAAGGGGTAATGGGTGGAAATTGGAGCATAGGAGGTTCAAGGTGAATATACGAAAAAAATTTTTTACTGTGAGAGTGACAGAGCACTGGAACAGGCTGCCCAGGGAGGTTGTGGAGTCTCCTTCACCGGAGACATTCAAAACCCACCTGGATGCGTTCTTGTGTGATGTGCTCTAGGTGACCCTGCTCTAGCAGGGGGGGTTGGACTAGATGATCTTTTGAGGTCCCTTCCAACCCCTAAGATTCTATGATTCTATGATTCTATGACTTTATAATATATAAAATTATTTATCACTGAAATATCGACATTAGACACTTTACTGTTGTTTTTATTATCCTTAAAGAAGCCACTGCTTAGTTTGTTCAAATTTTTCTACCAGTTCAGTAATAACTAAAGAACAAAGTGAATTTACAATGAAGTAGAATAAGACAAAATACAGTGACCTACAAACAATTACAGCTAAATGTGGAAGAAAATAAATGACACATCAAAGCACCAGCTTCAAAGACACTCCCTAGTGGCTCATTTCAGGATATGTGTCAAAGGAATTGTACAATAAGGTGTTTGAACTCTTCTATTCAAGCACATTTTTAAGAATCCTTATCAGGGAAAAAAGTCCACTATGATAAATAAAATGTGCTGAAGGACAGCTGAAAAATCCAATGTCAACACATTCTAAATGCTTGATAAAAGAGTGAATAATGGAAGAAATATTTTGACTCCAGTTTTTTCAAATGAAGGTGTTGTGAAGGGAAAAGACTGGTACTAAAAATGCATTTCAACATTTGACAGACATATTATTTGGACTTAAAAAATATTTTAGATAGAATGTTGTGACTTTGCTTGACTTAATTCTTGAAGTGATGAGAGTATCACGTCAGTAAAATTTAAAGTCATATAGTTGGTGGGAAATCAAACTCCAGAGGCAAAATTCTCAAGTAACATGACAGAAACCACAGTGGAGTACAACAGATTATCAGATTATTTTTTGTGATGTCTGGAACAGTCTGTCTCAACATAACCTATGAAAATAACTGTAGTGACTGAGAAGAAGCCTCTGTTGTGATTTAAATGGGCAGCTACAGGCTGAATTTGAGCTAAATTGGCAACTTACTGCTCAATTGAGATAAGTCAAAGAAGAGAAAATGTTTAATTGAAACTCAGGAGTATAAGACTCATTATTTTCTTAAATGAATTTACAGTTCTTAGATGCCTGAAATGCAAATAACCATCTAGTTTACTGACATTAGCTTCCACTTCTGAAAACCTTGTCCTCATAGAAGGGAACAGGAATGAATTCTGGTGGTCAGAACCACCATCCCTAACACTGCCAGGCAGTTTGTATGTGCAATCTCCTATTTGCTACAAATTTAAGTCTCACTGACTCTCAGAGTAACCTGAAGTCACGTAAGTCACTTAAATCTGGGATTTCAGCTTTGTAGCATTGAGATACTTTTCAAATCTTTGTATTCAGATTTTCTTTGTATGGTGAGTACAGATTTTTTTTTACAATAAAAGTCCACATAAAATTCCACATATGTGTATAAACAATATTTGTCAAGGCAATTTAGGACATGTGTATAAGTAAATGAGTTAAAGTGTGAAGCAAAATAAAAACCAAATCAAGTTCTGTAAAGAAATCTTGACACTGCTAATGATTTTATGAACTCTGTGATTAAATTGCTACTTATTTTATCCATTAAAAGTCAATACTTTTAAAGCTGCAGGAATAGTAGGGAGTTCTTCATGTTGCAAGTAAGCAATCATAAACCAAATGCTCCTTTGAAAGAGAACATGGGGATATGAAGTTGGGGATGCACTCTCACTTCTTAACAACCGACAAAATTCAGGCAGCCCTGAAATGAAGGCTGCATTGCAGTCTCTTCTTCTGATAAATTCTCAATAAAAGCTGAAGGCTTAGGTGAACCTGTACAAAGGTGCAACAGCATAGGGTGCATCTGGAATACTGTGTCCAGTTCTGGGCCCCCCAGTTCAATGACAGGGAACTGCTTGAAAGAGTCCAGTGCAGAGCCACACAGATGATTAAGGGAGTGGAACATCTCCCTCATGAGGAAAGGCTGAAGGAGCTGGGTCTCTTCAGCTTGGAGAAGACAAGACTGAGGGGCGACCTCATCCATGTTTACAAGTACGTTAAGGGCGAGTGTCAGGAAGACGGAGCCAGGCTTTTTTCAGTGATGTCTAGTGATAGGACAAGGGGCAATGGGTGCAAAGTGGAGCATAGGAGGTTCCACGTAAACATCAGAAAATACTTCTTCGCTCTGAGAGTGACAGAGCACTGGAACAGGCTGCCCAGAGAGGTTGTGGAGTCTTCCTTGTGGACCAAACCTGCCTGGACACGTTCCTGTGTGATGTACTCTAGGTGACCCTGCTCTGGCAGGGGGGTTGGACTAGATGATCTTTCAAGGTCCCTTCCAACCCCTAAGATTCTGTGATTCTGTGATCTTCAAGTTCAGAGAGATGTAATTTGTATCCCTCTCTGCCAGCACGTGCAGACCTGTCCTTTTATTTCATGTGAATCTTTCTCTTACAAACACTAATTGGGACTTTTTGCACATGTGAAGTCCTTTAGAACACAGTAAGTACAAACTAACAAGCGTCAGCAGATTCATTTCAATTCAAAACAATTTTCTGTCAAGTATTGAAAAAACATGTCCCTTGTTCTCTAGATTCACTACTCTAGTGCATTGATTTACCAGGTTGAAGCCTTAGAAAGCATCTTTGGGCAAAAGACTATTAGAACAGAAGCACTTTCTAATAATTTGAACTTGTAATGCATGGTATGACATGTAATTAACATCAACCAGGTGAAAAGATCACAAAGACTGAATATTCAGATTAACAATGCCAAAGACATTTTCTTCAAGAGAAACTATGGGGACTTGTCATATTCTTCTTACATTTTACTTTTCATGCTAGATCTGCAAAAATGTGTTAGCAATTTACTGTTTATAAGGTCTAACTAATAATATGAGATATTTGGAGTTGCATTAAATCATGGATTTTTCCCCTTATAAAAATTATTAACAACAAACAAAATTGCACATTATTTTTTTCCTTGTAGCACCAAAACATACTTTGGATAAAGAGACACTTAGATTGTAATAAAGTATACTAAATTGTACAAAGGTGTATTCACTAATTTATTTCTCCTAAATTGTGTTTATAGTTTTATTATTTAAAATTAAATTAGAAACTTATCAGAAATTCTCAGAGCACTTCACTGAGTTCCCCAAATGCTGATATGTTTTATAGACTCTGTTTTTCAGGTCACAGGTGCTGCTATCGGTTCTATGTGTGAATACTCCAGCATTCATATGCATGAATGTAACAAAGTAGATGACTCTTTCTTTATAGTCCGTAAAATGAAATATGATAAATGCAGTGTAAGTGATAACAAAGCATACTGTGTGACATTCAGGAAAAGGAATACACTTTAATAAAAACAAGATAAAGATTTTTTTTTCTTCTTTGCTAATTAATCGTGCTTCATTCATGCTTGGGTTGGATGAGCTTAGCATGCTGAATCACATGGCAATTAAATAACCCTATTAAAAGCCCACAACAGTACATCAGAAAAACATACAAGAGGTAGGGATAGCACCAAGAAGATGGTGGCACATTACAGGTGGCTACAGGAGCCAAGCGCCACAGGTAATCAGAGGGGGTCACTGGGGACCTGCCACTAATACCACATAAGGGCAAGACTACCTAGGTAAATGTATAAAAAATTACAACTTTGTCTATGGATGTGGCAAAATGGGGATTGGCCAGAGAAAAATGAATTAGTGGTAAGTTGTTTACCTGGGAGAAGTCTGGGACAGAGAAGAGAGGTAAAAGGGTAGAAAAAGGGGGGGTCAGGTGACAGGAAAAGGGATAGTGAAGTGTGAAAATCTAGTAAGTTGGATCACACAGGGGATCCTATCAAGCAGTCTTGTGCTTTCTCACTACTGCTGGCCAGAGAAAGAAGTCAGACCTGTTGTTATGGCTTTACAACTAAAAGCTGATATGTTTCTGTGTTCAGGAGGGCTCAGGTGGAAGCAGGGTAGGGAGGAAGCTGTTTCTATGCAAAGGATGGATAGACTGAGTATCCTTGTATCGTCAAGTTGGTGCTCATTCAAGGCCTGATAACATTCATAACACACAATACATTGTATCTGGGTATCATAACAAAGCATAGCTACTCTCTGAAGCATGGAGCTTTTGGATCCCTTTCAGAAATACCCAATTTAATTTTAATAGTTCTTATGTTCTTGAGAGATATGCTGATAAGTAATTTTCTAAAGCTTTTTTAAATCTTAATTTAATTATGGCAAGACTTAGATATCTCAGATGTCTTTACAGAATATTAATGAATTAGAAGTATGGATGATATGTTTACTTGGTTTGGAGAAGTATCAGTGCTAGAAAAATTCATTACTAGGGAAATTGCCTTGATTTGGGTGAAAAGGATATAATGTAAAATAGACAAATGTTGTCATATAATTTTTTTAAACTCAAAATAAGCCATTTTAAGAACTCAAATTAGTCAAGACATCTGGACTGGAATCTTGGGATTTTTTATTATTTTTATTGTTTTTAAATAAAAGATGTAAAAGCTTATCTGAAACATGTATCTCTTACAGTAAAGCATGTAAGTCCAGAATGATAAATAAGCATCTTAGAAAATATATTAAGCCTAAAAGAAAATTAACATTAAATAAATAAAGAATCAAGTAAGTAAAAAGACTGAGAAGAGAAAGCTGGATCTAGTGGTCAGAACAATTCCAAAAAGACAGTCTGGATTCAGTGTTATAAAGAATTTAAAACCAAATAGAAACAGTTTCTTCAACCATATAAATTAAATAAAAAATACTAAAAGTATAAGAGGGAAAGGGCATTTTTATGACAGGGGAAAATATTAAAGACAATCTAGGCATTACTCAAAACAACTACACATTTTTTTCACTCATATTTTTCTAAGGACAGTGAAACTTATGTTGGTTCTCAAGGAAAAAACAAACAAACAAACAAACAAACAAACAAAACAAAAAAAAACCCCACAGACAAATAAACAAGCAAAAAACCAAACAACAAACAAACCAGAAGCTAATGAACAGAAATAGAGGCTCATATTGGAAAAGAAGTTGAAAACAATGTGACATGTTTATATTGAAAGAACTATGCAATTAAAAACAGAGTTGTCAAGTAGCTGATGAGTCATGGGGCAGTTTTTGATAGTAAATTATATCATCAGAGGAAAGCAAATCTAGTGTTCTGTAAAGAGAATAAAGAATGGATCTCAGCAAAGTCAGGACTTGAGAACTTACGTTGAAGAAAGACTAAAAAAAAGGATTAAAAATAAATTGAATAATCTACTAAGAAAGCAATGCCATTAAAAAAAGGGATTTATTTGAGATATCTCACAAATAAAATACTAATGCACTAAAGAAAATACAATATATCTTGAGAGTTTAGGTCATTTGATACAAAGTCACATGGAAAAATCTTCAGCTGACATAAAGATGGGTATTTATATATAAATGCACAATCATTATAAACTTTAAAAAATTGGTTAAAGAAAAAATTACAACAATCATATTGAAAGGGAAAATATTGAACTGCAAAAAACATAGCTGAGAAACTCAGAAGGAATATCTTGGAATTGACTGCATTTAACAGTTCTTTACTGACCTTCATAAACATAATTGGAATGTGTTTAAGAAACCAGATAAAAATTTGTAAGATAACCTTGAAGACAAAATAATGGAAATGAAATTAAACTTATCAGGATAACATGTAAGAGTTGGACAGTACTGAGCCTTGGTAGTAGTTTCTCCCCACACAAATAGTGATGAGGCAAAGGCTTGCCGAGTTTCCAAAGCAGAGCAAGTTTCATTTTTAGGCTTTACCTACAGCTCTGTAGGACCCAGCTATGTGTTCTAGAAAATCAGGTTATTGCTATAAATTCTTGGACTCATAATCTTTTCACTCCAGTGAATACTGGGGTTTAATTACAAGCAATCCTTTCATTTGGTTTAAATTTGCCACCTTATAACTAAATTAAATGCTGCCCTGTTCTTGACAAAGAAGAACTTTTTCTTTTTTCCTATCTTGTTTATCTGATTTTGACAGCAAACAATCCAAATTTTTCCATATCAAAGCTTTTTCAACTTTAGCATTTTCATCATTTTTCTAAATTCCTCAATATCTGGACTATGTTCCAACTTTGATATTGCTCTCAAACAGATGATAAAACCTGAATCACCTTTCATCAGTTCATGTTTACATTTCCTTCCATAGTGTTCTGCCAAACTTTTATTTCTCTACATGATGGAAAATCTCGGTATTACAAGTCTGGAGAAAAAAAATGAAAACAAAAAAAAAGCATGTAAGACTGTTTTTGAGAAGATTTAACAGAGTAAAAAGACGAACTGAAAAATAATTTGATTGTGGGTTGTTTTTTTCTTATCAGTTGAGTCTAATTATGCTGAATAGGGTGTCAAGTAGTTTTATATCTATTCATAGTATAAAACAAATCAATCTAAAATTAATGAACTAAATAAATAAAAGTTGGATCAGATTTCTTGTCACCAAAAGAAGCAAATGTGTTCCAATCTAGACACCTCCTACAAAGAGATTTTTTAAACCACTTGTGGGATTTATTTTTTTGATGCTTCAGAACCTAATTATCTCATTTACTTCCCAATTTTTCTTTTAAGTTACCGTTGCAAATACAACAGTGACAGCACGTGATCAACACTTTACACTCTCATCATCACAGCTTGTCAACTATTTTATCTAAGTAAAAAACCTGTTCCTCCCATTTTTTCTGCTGTGGCAGGTATGAAGACAAGTCATATTTTTATTCTCTCCTGACAACCCATATGCACCAAATCATGATGGAACAGTTTCAAACATTGTTGTCTTCATAACCACCACAAAATCCCTGAAAGAGAAGTTACCACAGTTTTGTCTTTTCAGGACACACTCCAAATTTTTATAATTCACTTTGATGTGAGGGGTTGATCTTGGCTGACTGCTTGACACCCATTTAGCTGCTCTCCCATTCACCCTCCTGAATAAGACAGTGGGACACAATAAACAAAGAGATAAAGGCAGGGATATCCCCTACCAATTACTGTCAAACTTGGTGAAAATTAATTTAATTTATTGCTGATAAAATGTACACACATGGTGAGAAACAAGGCCAAAAATGAAAATGCATTCCTCCCACTCCTCTTCTTTCCAGGCTCAACTTCATCCTGACTACTCTGCCTTCCTGTGTCCCCACAGGAGAATGGAGAATGGTGAGGTGTGATCAGTCCACAACGGCTCTTCTCTGCTACTTCTCCTCCTCTCACTTCTCCAGCATGGGTTGTGTCCCCAGAATACAGTCTTTCTGGACCTGCTCCAGAAGGGTCTCCAGGGGTTGTAAGACAACCTGTGTTCCAGCGGCTTGACCACCTCCTCCTCTTCTTTCTTCTCTCACCTTGGTGTCTGCAGGGCTGTTTCTCTGGCATGTTTTCTTTACTCTTCTCACTTCTACATGATGTTTTTTATGCTCTTGAATATTTTTTTCCCAGTGGCATCACCATCTTCACTGTGGGGCTTATCTGTGACTTGTGGTGGGTCCATTGGCACTGTCTGGAACTAGCTGTGCCAAATTTGGGGCAGCCTCAGCCTCACCCCACAGAGGTGACTCTGCAACCCGCCACTGCCAGTTCCTGGGCCACAGGGGGAAAAGGCTTTTGGGGCAGGACTTAGCAGGGCTCATTGAGAGAGCTTTAAACTAGATGTGAAGGGGGAAGGGGAGAAAACTGGGTCTGTTAGGGACAAGCCCAAGAGAAACATACCAGGGCCCGAAGGGGGGGGGTCTAAGGAGGATTTGGTCCCACCAGTGTGCTCTGTTTGCTTCCTGAAATGCCTGTACACCAATGCACGCAGCATGGGGAATAAACAGGAAGAGTTAGAGGTCTGTGTGCGGTCTAAGGGTTATGATCTGGTAGCAATAACAGAGACATGGTGGGACAGCTCACACGACTGGAATGTGGCCATGGATGGCTATGTGCTTTTTAGGAAAGATCGGTCGGTGAAGCGAGGTGGTGGAGTTGCTCTTTATGTGAGAGAGCAGCTAGAATGTATCGAGTTTTGCGCAGGGGCTGATGAGGGGCAAGTTGAAAGTCTGTGGGTAAGAATTAAAGGGCAGGGTGGTATGGGTGATACAGTTGTGGGGGTCTACTACAGACCTCCTGACCAAGGCAAGGAGGTTGATGAGGCTTTCTACAGGCAGCTGAAAGCAGCCTCACAATTACAGTCCTTGGTCCTCATGGGAGATTTTAACTACCCCGATATCTGCTGGAAGACTTACACAGCCAGCCTTTCACAGTCTAGGAGGTTCCTCCAGTGCATTGATGACAACTTCTTAATGCAAATGGTGGACAACCTGACTAGAAGAGGAGCGCTGCTGGATCTTGTGCTCACCAACAAGGAGGGCCTTGTTGAAGCAGTGGTGGTCAATGGCAGCCTTGGCTGCAGTGACCACAAGATGGTGGAGTTCAGGATCCTGTGTGGGAGGAACAGCATACCCAGCAGGACCAGAACCCTGGACTTCCACAGAGCAAACTTCAGCCTCTTCAATCAACTGTTAAGGGAAGTCCCAGGGGACAAGGTGCTAGAAGGTAAAGGGGCTCAAGATAGCTGGTCAACATTCAAAGACCACTTCTTGCAAGCACAGGATCAGTGTGTCCCAATGGGTAGAAAATCTAGTAAGGGAGCTAGGAGACCAGTGTGGTTAAAAAAGGAACTGCTGGGCAAACTCAAATTGAAAAGGAAAATCTATAGATCATGGAAGGAGGGGCTGGTCACTTGGGAGGAGTATAGGAATGTTGTCAGAGAATGTAGGGAGGCAACTAGGAAAGCTAAGGCCTCCTTGCAACTTAACCTTGCAAGTCGGGTTAAGGACAATAGAAAGGGCTTTTTCAAATACATAGCCAACAAAACTAACACCAGAGGCAATACAGGCCCACTGTTGAATGAGGCGGGTGCCCTGGTGACAGAGGATATAAAGAAGGCAGAGGTGCTGAACGCCTTCTTTGCCTCTGTCTTTACTCCTGCAGGATTTCCCCATGAGCCCCAGTTTCATATAGCCCCAGTAGAAGTCAAGATAAAGAAGGAGTTTGCTAAGGTAGATGAGGATTGGGTTAGGGATCAGTTGAGTAGTCTGGACATTGATAAATCGATGGGTCCAGATGAAATGCATCCAAGGGTGCTGAGGGAGCTGGCGGAGGTCATTGCTAGTCCACTCTCCATCATCTTCCGTAAGTCATGGGTAACAGGAGAGGTGCCTGAAGACTGGAGGATAGCAAATGTCACTCCAGTCTACAAGAAGGGCAAGAAGGTGGACCTGGGTAACTATAGACCAGTCAGCCTCACCTCCATCCCTGGAAAGGTGATGGAACAACTTGTCCTATCTTGGCACTATCTCCAGGCATATCAAGGAGATGGGGGTCATCAAGAGCAGTCAACATGGTTTTACCAAGGGTAAGTCATGTTTGACTAACCTCATAGCCTTCTATGAGGAAATTACTAGGTGGATAGATGATGGTAGAGCGGTGGATGTGGTCTATCTTGATTTCAGTAAAGCATTTGACACCGTCTCCCACAGCATCCTTGTAGTTAAGTTGATCAAGTATGAGTTTGATGATCAGGCAGTGAGGTGGATCAAGAACTGGTTGAAAGGAAGAAGTCAGAGAATTGTAGTCAATGGGGCAGAATCTAGTTGGAGGCCTGTGACTAGCTGAGTCCCTCAGGGGTCGGTACTGGGACCGGTGTTGTTCAACATCTTCATCAACGACCTGGATGAGGGAACAGAATGTACCCTCAGCAAGTTTTCTGATGACACCAAGCTGGGAGGAGTGGCTGACACACCAGAAGGCTGTGCTGCCATTCAGAGAGACCTAGACAGGCTGGAGACTTGGGCGGGGAAAAACCTGATGAAGTTCAACAAGGGCAAGTGTAGAGTTTTGCATTTGGGTAAGAAAAACGCCATGTACCAGTACAGGTTGGGGGCCGACCTGCTGGAGAGCAGTGTAGGAGGGACGGACCTGGGAGTCCTGGTAGACAGGAGGATGACCATGAGCCAGCAATGTGCCCTTGTGGCTAAGAAGGCCAATGACATCCTGGGGTGCATTAGAAAGGGTGTGGTTAGTAGGTCAAGAGAGGTTCTCCTCCCCCTCTATTCTGCATTGGTGAGGCCGCATCTGGAGTATTGTGTCCAGTTCTGGGCCCCTCAGTTCAAGAAGGACAGGGAACTGCTGGAAAGAGTCCAGAGCAGAGCCACAAAGATGATGAAGGGAGTGGAACATCTCCCTTATGAGGAAAGGCTGAGAGAGCTGGGTCTCTTTAGTTTGGAGAAAAGGGGACTGAGGGGTGACCTCATCAATGTTTACAAATACGTAAAGGGTGAGTGTCAAGACGATGGAGTTAAGCTTTTTTCAGTGATGACCAGTGATAGGACAAGGAGTAATGGATACAAATTGGAGCATAGGAGGTTTAAGGTGAATATCAGAATTTTTTTTTTTACTGTGAGAGTGACAGAGCACTGGAACAGGCTGCCCAGAGAGGTTGTGGAGTCTTCCTCACTGGAGACATTCAAAACCTGCCTGGACGCATTCCTGTGTGATGTACTCTAGGTGACCCTGCTCTGGCAGGGGGGTTGGACTAGATGATCTTTCGAGGTCCCTGCCAACCCCTATGATTCTATGATTCTATGATTCTATGATTCTATGATTCTATGATTCTATGATTCTCTGCATCCCATACACTTGAAATAGCTCCTATAAAAATGGAAGTTCATTTGATAAAATAGTTATTTGGGTTTAGACCATTAAGGAAGCTAAGGCTTCTTTAATAAGAATAGATTGCATTTCAGTCCTTTACTATAACCATTAGACTACAGTTAAGAATTTCTAAGGAGTTCAGGACTTCTAGGGAGTCCTTTAATGTTCTGCAATAATTCTTTTAATTTCAAGCATCCTTCTTCCCTTTCCTGACAGCTTTTGAAATATTCAGGCCTTAATTTTTTATGATTCCCTAAATACAGCTCAATGCTGAAAATGAAAGTGAAAACAAAAGGTCAGCAATGAAAAAATTATACCACACAATGACACCTTTGCTACAGTTCTGTTAGAGACGAAGAAAGCAAAAACCTGATGAAACTTAGGAGCCTGGTAAGTACTGGGGTACATTATACACAGACACATGCATACAAACACACAAGAGTTATGAGTGTTTCTTTTTTTTTTTTTTCATGCTGGTGGCTACTAAGCATACACAGTGACTGACATTAGTCAGTCTACCCTTATGAACAGTATTGAACTGAAACCCACGTATCATTTCAGACTTCATCAGATTCATGAGAGAATACTACTTTTCAATTAGGTGTTACCAAAGGAAAGAGCATCTAGTGTCTAGAGAATAGCTGTCTGCAGGCTAAGTAAGCATTGTCAAAAGCAACATTAATTGACACTCTGTCTAGTATTCCTAGCAGAAACACAGGACAGAACAGGTGCTGAACAGATGCTGAATTATTTTTTTGTGACTAACAGAGGTTTAAACTGCATTGTTAACATACTTGTGAAAATACTGTATTTCAGCAATTCAAGGATAAAAAAGCCAGAAAATCAGTGTGATATTTTCAACTTCCAGTAAAGTCTCACCATCAATTACATCATAACAATTTAATAATATTTTCCTGAATCTGACAAGTTTGCCAGACCTTGCAATTTCAGATAGATATACATATATAATATAAGGTGTACCCAGTTTCCCCCATGTTTGTCACTTGTGCCCATCATATGCCTGCATCATATAATAGCCCTAATCTTGATAATAATTCTTAGAGGACACCTGCTTACACCAATAACATTGGAAATCCCTGGTGTGTAGGTAAGTGCTTAGAGCTTCCCAATATAAAACTCACATAACTTGTCCCCTGCTTGCAGTAAGAAATTGTAACAATTTAGTTAAAACAATTCTTAAATTGATCAAAATCAGTGAAATCCCTTGTGTAGAAGCTCTTAAATTGGCTTACGGCTGGCTAATATTGACACATCTCATTCATTTAGATCCAGAATTTAATTACACTAAATTGGCTCAAATTCTTTGTATACGCTGGAGACTCAATTCTAGCAGCCCAAATTGAATTTCATGCTGCAGGGTCAATGGACCTCAATGAAATTAGAATCTAATAATGACACAGCAAATCTAGAAATTACTTGAGGGCCCCTGAATAAACAACTGCAAAAAATAAACAAAGATCTTCAATAAATGCCAATAACTGGACATTATTCTGAAGATTTTATATAAAGGGTTGTCATGGTTCCTTGTCTCTCTCCTGCCTGACTCACCAATAATGTCGTGGTTTGGGCTCAACACGACAGCAAAGGAACAGCCCCATGGCCACTCACTCAGCTCTCTCCTCCCTCCCTCACACACACACTCTGGGATGAGGAGGACAAAGCTCATGGATCAAGACAAAGAACAAGGAGGGTTCTTCACTGATTAAGGTCCCAGGCAAAACAGACTCAACTTGGGGGAAAAAAAAAAAATAGTAATTTCACACTGATCAAACACACACAGGACACAGACAACACACAGAGCAGGGCTTGCATATGTTAACCCACTCCTCCCTCCTTCCCAGGCCCAAATTACTTTGTTCCCGATCTTCCAAAGCTGCACAATCAGGAGTCCACTGGCAGCAAATCCACTGGCCACAAAATCCAAGTGCACTGGCCAAGTTCACCCCTCCTGGTGCCTTCAGGGAATGTTTCACCACATCCCTCCATGAGTGCAGGGGGACAGCTGCCATCTCGCCATGGGTTGCAGGGAAACTTCTGCTTGGGCACCTTCTTCCCCTTCTCCCTCACCAACCACCAGCACCGTTCTGCTTCTCCAGCACAGCTATTATTTTTTTCTTTAAGTGCTCACTCTGCTCAGGTGTCATTTCAGTTCTTTCATATGTTAATAGCAGAGGTGCATCTATTGTCCCTCTAATGGCTCCTTGGCTGGGTTTGGAGCAGGGGGAGCTTTTCATCCTCTTAATAGAGCCACTCCTGGGGCCCTTCCCCCATCACCAAAAAACCCACCAAACCAGTTTAAGGATACATTTCTAAAAAATTTTGAGCAAACAAGGCTTGTGATATATAGAGCAACAAATTTTGAGAAAATTATGACAAAAATTAAATATATGGCATTTATTTTTAGCATCCTTCTTTCATTTCCAGATGCTTAAATTTGCCTGCTGACTGTTGCTGGACCCATCAGGTTTGGCACAATACTGAGAATGAAGACATGTATGACCATCTGTCAGAATGGTTTTAGTTCATCATAATTTCTACTCTGCATTATGTGCAACACCAAAGTACTTTTGCCTGTCTTGGATGTAGAACCAGGATAACTACACAAGAAAAAGGAGAGATAAAATACTTAAATTCCATTTTCCCAGAGCCAATGTTTTGGGTTTTTTTATCAATGTGTAGAAATCAATAGTCTTTCTGCCCTTTTACTCTTCATTCCCACTTTTACCTGCTTTGAAATTGTTTTTACATTCGGTCAGGTTTGTAAATATATATACAACCTACATTCTAGACTTCAATAATGTAGACTGGCACTAGATTAGGAAGAAATACCTTGGCTGAGATAGGGGATAAGAAGAAAGTTTGGGGAAATAATAAACAAGCATCCTGAAATCTGTCTATTATTTCAAATAACAAAACTCTTTCCTGTTATCATTTTCAGCCTAACAAAATTTGCTAGTTACTCTTCAGTTAACACTGATAAATTTGCAGTTGCACAATGTTGCTACTTTCTCTGATTTTGGCTTGTGTTATCACTAGATTTGGATCAAGACAGAAGGTGCAAACCCCCTCTGCCTGGCACAGGCTCCTTTGCTTACCATCCTGGCTGCTCTGTTTCATTCTTCTGTTTCAATGGAATTTAAAATATAAAAAAATTGTATTCCTAGTTGTTACTCTGAAAGGTCTTTGTAAATCAAGGTGCCTTTTGAATGCACAGAGATTTGGTCCCAAACAATAGCAGTTGCTATGGAAGCAGAGCACAGTGCTTTAAGCAGACATGCAGAAAGAGGAATGGAGGAGGAGTGTGTGTGTAGTGTGCAAATCCTGTACAGATTGGCTTAGACGCTGATTGGCTCCAAGCATTATGTTAGTTCCCCTTAATATACTGTGTTAAATCACATTATACATCAGAGGACACAAAACTTTACATTTAACTGAGTTCCATTTATTTACTTATAAGAAGATTTATGGTCACCAGAAGGCTCATTAGCATTGGTTTTCATAGTCCCCAGTTGGAGTTAATATGTGTCCTTGATATAGGAAATTATCCAGAGCTGATACAAATGACCAGCTGGGATGATTCCATGTATTTTTAGCAAATTTGTATTATCTTTTCAGGGAGCCACAAAAAAGATCCAGCTTTCCTGAATGATCACAACAACAACATTTTTAAAAACTAATGCAGACATACAGTATTGCAGTAATGAGAGTGCCAACTTTATTTAAAATCCTAAGGCTAAAAAGGGACGTTCGCAGACCAAGAACCCACTCAGCCCAAGAAAGACAGAATAAAACTATATTTCCTTCAATAAAACATAAAAGGTTTATACTCACTTTCATCACTAGCAAGGCAGTCTTTAATTTGTACATTTATCTTTCCAATTTGGATGAAGCAGAAAGAGGTTTCTTTGACTAGGTAGAATTTTTTTAATTGATGCTGGACCTTGTTCTCACCAACAAGGATGGGCTGGTGGACAACATGAAGCTTAAGGGCAGCCTTGGTTGCAATGACCACAAAATGGTGGAATTCAGGATCCGTAGGGTGACAAGAAGAGTGTGCAGCAAGCTCACTATCCAGGACTTCAGGAGAGCAGATTTCAACCTCTTCAGGGATCTGCATGATAGGGATCAATTCCTAGATGGGAGAGGAGCCCAAGAGGGCTGATGAATATTAAAGGATTACATCCTCCAAGCCTAGTAGCAATGTATCTCAAGAAATAAGAAAGCAGGCAAGAATGCCAGAAGACTTGCATGGATAAACAATTAGATCCTTGACATTCTTACTCCTAAAAGAATGTCTTCAGAAGTTGTAAGCAGGGACAGGAAGCCTGGGAGAAATACAAAGAAGTTGTCCGAGAAGCCAGGCCAGATATCGAGTTAAACCTGGCCAGGGATGTGAAGGCTAATAAGGGTTTCTACAGGCACATCACTGATGAGAGGTAAAGGGAACAGGGAAAATGTGGGCCTTCTCCAGAGGAAAACAGGAGACCTGGTCACATGGGATATGAAGAAGGCTGAAGTACTCCATGACTTTTTGGCCTCAGTCTTCACCGGTAAGGGCTCTGGCCACACCATCCAAGTCACCAAAGGCAAAGGTAGGCACTGGGAGTAGGAAAATCTGCCCACAGTAGGAGAAGAGCAGGTTTGAGACCACCTAAAGAATCTGTAAATGCACAAATCCATGGAACATGACAACATCCATCCACAAGATCCCACAGCGTGGGAGGATTTGGGAAGAGCAACTGATGTCATCTACTTGGACTTCTGCAAAGCATTTGACACTGTCTCTCATTGACAATTGTCTCTAAATTGCAGAGACATGAACTTGATGGATGGACTACTTGATGGATAAGGAATTGGCTGGACGATGCACTCAGGGAGTAGTGGTCAACTGCTTGATGTCCAAATGGAGACCAGTGATGAGCGGTGTTCCTCAGGGGTCAGTACTGTGACTGGTGCTGTTTAACATCTTTGTTACTCATGTGGCACTCTCCTATGAAGACAGGCTGAGAGAGTTGAGGTTGTTCAGCTTGGAGAAGAGAAGGCTCCAGGGAGACCTTACAGTGGCCTTCCAGTACCTGCCATGGGCATCCATGAAGGCCTGGAGGAAGTTTTCACAAGGGTATGTAGTGATGGGACAAGGGGTCATGGTTTTAGCTGAAAGAGGGTAGATTTAGGTTATACAGTAGGAGGAAATTCTTTAGTGTGAGAGTGGTGAGACACTGGAACCAGTTGCCCAGGGAGGCTGTGGATGCCCTGTCTCTGGAAGTGTTCAAGACCAGTTTGATGGGGCTTGGAGCAGCCTGGTCTAGTGGGAGCTGTCCCTGCCCATGCAGGGGGATTGAATCTAGATGATCTTTAAGGTGCCTTCCAACCCTAGCCATTCTATGATTCCATGATATATTCTCAAGACCTTTCAACTCTTTGCAAATTAGAATGTTAAGGAAAAACAAGTCAAGTGAGATTTAGCAAATTATAAAGTTAACATTTCCAATTAAGAAAAAAAAGTTACTTTTGTTTAAATCTGTCTCTACATAAATCTATCACATAAATGTACGGAAGATATGAAACCACATTATACAACAAAATTGGTTTCTCCATTTTGCCAATTAAAGCTAGTATTGGATTTACACACCATTGATTTCTTGACATCATATACTGTATAATAGTACTAATCATACTATTTTTTATGATGGCATTACTTTTAGGAAAAAGAACATGTTGAATCTTTAATTTAAAGAAAATTGACTTTGTTGCATTCCTAGAGGGAACGATATTAGGACACTTTTGAAATTAAGCACACTTAGGCAATTATTTTATAAAAGCTGCTAAATAACTTTGAAAATCTTATTCCAGTGTCAGTCATTTACATGATTCAGCATTGCCATAACCCACGGTCTTTCTAATTTAAGTGTATTGAGACTTCATCTACAAAAAATGCAGTCTCTATTATGACCACCATTTTAATCTAAAGCCTAATTTGTTTATCTGAATCTTGTCCTTTTTGGTTAATGTACATGATTACACTTACTGAAATAGTAAGAGAACATTAAAGATGCCCGCTAAAATACTGAAATGATTTAATCTAGTTTTACATTGTTTGCATCACTGAACTTCTATTGAATTCAATTTAGGTGCTGTGAGAAAATGTCTTTGGAGTTTTTCATATGTCCATTAAATACAGTGGGGCAGAGATCTTAATTTTACAGTAGAATTGCTATATCACAGAGTCTGAATAATAATTGGACCTTACTGGTACATTTGAATTTTAATTGTTTTGTTAAGACAAGCTACTATACTACCTATTACTGTTCCACCTACTCATAGAATCTCTCTCCTGCATTTTAAAAATTAGAATGTCAAAGGAGAGCAAAATTTCACAGTAAAGCATCTGTAATAAATAGAGTCATCAGGCTTTGCTTTAGAATTTCTTTGCAGAATCTATTTTACTGTTTCTACACAATTTCTTTATACAATACAAACTTTCACAGTTTCTTCACATAATAAATATTAAAATTACACTTTTGACTGGAGGTGCTAGATACTATAGGGAATCTATTTTTCCGCTAGTCCAATATGGTGGCCCATTTCCTACCCTGCCCAAGACTTCTGACGTTGTACTTGGTAAAACTATGATAACTAGGCTTAAAAACCTCGGAGCTTGCTGATGCTCAAAAAGCAATTATTTTGGTTTGCATCACAAGCATAAAAGATTGTTCTCTCTGCAAAGATCAGAACATTGGAAAAGGAATTTAAAAACAGTCCTTCATAATTAAAAACCTTTTTTTCCTGCCAATCCCTTAAAAAAAATATTTTTAATGCAACATTTGAACAATTTGGGAGACAAGCAAATAAAATATTAAAAAGCAATACTGTTCAAATAATATACTAAATATAGCTATAACAAATGCTAATTATGCAAAATATATTTTTGTTTATTATTTACATTTTAAAGTATATTGTCCAGCTTTGATGTCACTTGTTTATTCTTTATTTTCTTAACTTATCCTCTTTTTAAAAAAAATTAAATATAACTGTCACACCTTAAAAATACCATAGATTACTATTTCTGCCAAAAATTTATTAGACTTGATTTCAGTATTTTTACAAACTAACACACATACATTTACATATTCATACATCTTTTTGTCACTCACTCTAGAGGAAAAAAAAAATATTTTTTTTTCCTCTAGTTCACTGTGTGACTGTGGAGCTTGTTGAGCTAGGAAGTGGTGCAAGACCTCAAGATCAATAGTCAAGGCTGAGGGTTTAAGAAGGATTGCTTCTTTTGGCCGTAGAGTACGATTGTTTCAGTTTAATTTTTGTGTGAACCTATTGTCTGGGCTAAGGAAGTTTCTGCCTTAGAAAGTCCATCATCTGCACTATTGAGGGAGGAGAGAAACAGTTTATCTCTAATCACCAGCACCACCATTTTTTCTAAATCTACCATCTGGTTTTTTTCTAAACAACAAAAAAAGCATATTCTCTTTTGCACAGCTGTTCACCAAAATCATAGAATCATAGAATACCAGGTTGAAAGGGACCTTCCTTGGTAATACTACAGTTTATATTAGATGGCTTAGCACTCTGTCAAGCTGAGCATTAAAACTGTCCATAGATGAATCTTGTCAGGTCCCATGAACTTGTGCATTTACAGATTCTTTAGGTAGTCTCAAACCTGTTCTTCTCCTACTGTGGGCAGATCTTCCTACTTTCAGTGCCTGCCTTTGCTTTCTGTGACTTGGATGGTGTGGCCAGAGCCCTTACCAGTGAAAACTGAGGCTAAAAAGTCATGGAGTACCTCAGCCTTCTCCATATCCCATGTGACAAGGTCTCCTGTTTTCCTCTGGAGAAGGCGCACATTTTTTTTTTCATCTTCCTGACATACATTTAGAAGCTTTTCTTGTTATCCTGGATATTTTATCATAGGGACAAATGACTGTATATTATCTTTAGGAAACAGAGAAAACTTACGAGACATATTCAGGCAGATGTACATAGGAAGGAGCGTGCAAAGGCCTAATAACTCTGATAAGATCTAAGTATCTGATTCACTTTGCATAAAACAGAAAAACAATTTAATTTTCTACTGTCAATTTTGAGTGACATATTGTATTATAGTATTTGTATAGAACAATCTCTTCTTTAAAACTGCAATACATATGAATGTAGTATTCAATATTAAAATTCAATGAGATTTCAAATAAATTCTATATAGAATTAGCTCCTCTTTCAACAAGGCATTTACTCGTGCCTACTCTTGCCCTTTGGGTTACAGAGTGTATCCTCAGCAAGTTTATTGATGATACCAAACTGGGAGGGGTGGCTGACACTCTAGAGGAGTGTGACCTGGACAGGCTGGAGAGCTGGGCAGAGAAGAATCTGAAAAGGTTCAACAAGGGCAAGGATAGGGTTCTGCACCTAGGGAGGAAGAACACCATGCACCAGTATAGGTTAGGGGTGGACCTGCTGGAAAGCAGTTCTAAGGAGGAGGATCTAGAGTCCTGGTAGATAATTATCCACGAGCCAGCAATGTGCCCTTGCTGTCAAAAAGGTCAATGGAATCCTGGGTTGCATAAGGAAGAGTGTGGCCAGTAGGTCAAGAGAGGTCATTCTACCCCTCTTCTCTGCCCTGGTGAGGCCACATCTGAAATACTGTGTCCAGTTCTGGCCTCCCCAGTTCAAGAGAGACAGGGAACTACTTTAGAGTGTCTGGCACAGGGTAACAAAGATGTCTGGGGGACTGTAGCATCTCTTTTATGAGAAAAGGCTGAGAGGTCTGGAACTCCTTATCCTGGAGAAAAGAAGGCTAAGATGAGACCTTATTAATGCCTGTAAGTATCTAAAGGGTGGGTGCAAGGAGGATGGAGCCAGACTCTTTTCAGTAGTTCCCAGTGACAGGATGAGGGGCAACGGTGATGAGACAGAACATAGGAAGTTCAATTTAAATATAAGGGAAAGCCTTATAGTAAGGGTGACAAAGCACTGGAACAGGTTGTCCAGGAAGGTTACGGAGTCTCCCTCTCTGATGATATTCAAGACCCGCCTGGTTGTAGTCCTGTGTGATGTGCTCTAGGTGATCCTGCTTTAGTGGGAGAGTTGGACTAGATGATGTCCAGAGGTCCCTTCCAACTCTGACAATTCTGTGATTCTGTAGGTGAGAAATTGTAGCTCCCTTCTTAATAAATCAAGACCTTGAAGTGTATTAACACATGATCTAAATTAATGGAAATAAAAGTTTCTTTTTTTTATTTTAATATTTGTTCTATTGCAATGTATTAGCTCTTTCTAAATAACTGATGGTGCTGAGGAAAAAAATTGACAGTCAATTCTTCCATCCTTTTGCAGGACAATAATGAACTTGTACTTATATAGATATACACATATAAAAAAAATCCTGCTTCAGAAAAAAAAAAAAAAATATGAAAATTCCTAAAGTAATTGTAGTTCTGTGGTCCTCAATACCACAAAGAGTCCTGGATTCTGATTAACTGTAATTACCTATTCAAACCATAACCCCTGCTATGAGCTCTGTGCAGTAAAGCCAACAATACTGTTATTAACAGTGAGCAGCAGAATATAAGTATTGCTATAACTATGCTTGTTGGGACATTAGGAATTTTCTACATTGTGGAAGAGACTGCCCAGTTTCATTAACCATTCAACTTGAAGGCTGCACATGTTAATTATTCTGCTTTTATTGTGCTACTCTGACGAGACCATCTCAAAAACATATTTGTCCCATTCCAGAACATTGGTAAACCTCCTTGAATGAAACTTTGGGAGGAGGCGGGGAGCAGGTTGTGTCTATAAAAATTTTCCCAGCATCAGATTTTTGTTTAAGGGAGAGTATTTTTTTAAATGCATATCAGAAGACTTGATCTAAACTGTTTTATGCTGAAGATTTTTCACACAAGCTTTTTTCAGAGCTTAAGATTCTTCTTGTGTTACTGTTGCAAGGAAAGAATAATGTCTAGACAACTCTAACATACTGAAAAAAGGGTCAAGACTCGCTATACAACTGTCAGACCCATTTATTTTAGTGGAGAAAGGTCAGTCATGTGTAGAGAAGAGTAATTAGGATGTATCTAAATCAAAAGTGAAGGGAAAAATGCCAAAAATAAATTTTAAAGAACAATCTTCTTAGAATAACAGGCTCAGTGAAACCAGGTAAAAGATTATTAATTTATGTTTGAAGGAGTAAATGTTAATAATCTAACCTCTTGTTTTCTGTTTTTCTCACTGTGTGAGAAACTACTAACTGTAGTCTATATTTATCAAAAAAATAAAGGAAGCATGTTTTGCACACTTCCATGAGATTATTCTGAGTTAAAATTTTTATTTGCCTCAAGAATACTTGACAAATACAGTGGGAACAGAAAATATGTTTATATCAAGGACCTGTAACATGCCTAGGCATTTTTAGCCAAAAATGTGTAACATTTTTTTAATAAATACATAAATAAATGTGAAAATCTTGAGATAAATTTAGTGCAAATTGATAAAAATTAATTTTAAGCTAAAAGTTAAAGTGGATTTTTTGAGGCCAGAGGCACAGAATCATAAAATTGTTTGAGCTGGAAGGGACCTTAAAGATCATCTAGTTCCATGTACACATGAAGGTAAAAAAAGTTTTTAACCAAAATACAGATTAGATGTCACTGAATCATATTCTGTTTATATCATCACAGCATCCAGCCAGGATGTGGGAATCTATCAAGGAATTAGTTAAATGAGGCATTTTGGAGTTCCACTAGCAATATAATAACCTGTTTTACATCTGTAATGCTGTCTACCTAGAGGGGGGGTGAAAAAAACCCAAAAGCAGTGTTTCAAGACTCTCTCTCCAGAGTGCTTTGTCTCTGTAGTGGCATCATCATGTCTTCACAGCACTAAGTCAGGACAGCCCTGAAGTATGTCGGGATTTAGCACATGTTGAGGAGATTTGCTACTGCTGCCCTGAGGTCTTTCAATAAGCAGCTGCTGTGTCACAGTCCACAAGTCATAAGCTTCCACTTATTAATTTTCTATTTTTCGTAAGGAGAATAAACCTCTAATTTTCTGCTAATTTTGTTTACATTTTGAGAACACTTCTCCAGTTCTAGAGTAAGTTCAGGTAGCCGGTTTCTTCCTTCATGTCTTCTTAGATTTCATCACATGAATTATGAATACAGGTTGCGTCTCACACATCTTGCATTATGTAGTTTGTTTTGGACCAGAAGGATTTTGGCAGCTATAACCAAGTATCCGGGTTCAAACCAACCATGTCTTATTTTGCCTGCAAGTGAAGGTTTTGGCAGAATGCCACACGTTGAAAACTCCATAAAATTAATTCTCGACCTATTCAACTTAGAGTCCAAGGAATTTATTCACTTTCCAAATACATAATTAAACTCCATGACCTTGGAGTAATTGTAAGCTAGAAGTGAGAGTGTTTTCAAAGATATTTTTACATTGCAGTTGTGTTTAGGTGAAATTTTTTTTCTGACGTTATTGACTCTGTTATATAAACAGATGTTTATGGAGAAATACTGTTTTTTATTAAGAAATAAACTAAATACAAATTAGGAAAAAAAAAAAAAAGAAAATAAAAGAAAATTTCAATTACATTAGGGCTGTCACAAGTTTACAAAGGACCAGGCTGCTAATAGATGGCTGAGTCTAAAACATGTTATTTCTGTCATATAATGCTGACATTCTATCAATAATGCTGACACTCATACCACAGCATAGCCAAATCACTATGATCATCAGGAAGCTTTTAATTTTATTTATCAGCCATTTGTGTGGGCGTTGACATTCTGCATGCCAGGAACATTTTCTTAAGAATGTGATCAAACGCTACTATAACACACTGAATTTAAAAGTCACATTCAATTTTTTTCTGGGTAATTTATTTCTGCAGACTTCTCCAGTCCTTTGTTTTGTCAAGACCAGATACCCAAGCACATAAATAATATACAATGCCATTACCCAGTTTTGATTATGCTTCTGCTTACTGTCATGACTCTGTATGTATTATAAAGCAGTTCTTAGAGGACACTGCAAATTCATTTAGTGGATTTTGTACAAAACATTTGTGCTAGTTGAATAGCGTGAAAGAGTAGGTCTGACTTGAGATACTGCTTTTCTTCCTACGTTGAAGATCAATGAGTCCAAAAAGATGAAAGCAGGAGGATAGAAGTATTATGCTTTCAAAAATAGTTCTACTAGTGCCAATCATGATCATTAGATGAAAATAAATAAGCCATTATCATTATTGTTTGTTCTGAAAGGAAGCAAGATTCACTGTGAAGGAAAAGTACAAAAGAGGGGAAATTAAAGGCTTTGAAAAATTAGCACTGATCCCAGTGTGCACCTGAACTTTTATTTCCACTATTCTGTCTCCAAATATCAGCTCATATACTGAGACATTTTGATAGCAGACAATACTTAATTTAACGCAAAATAGACCAAGCTTGAGTCAATCAAGGACTTTTCTTAAAAAAACAAAAGCTTTTTATATCTAAGTGTCTTATCAAATTCTAGTTCTACTGCCTTGTTGTGTGTAAGCTCACATGATGGATGTCATATGGGCTCTGGGAACAATTTATTTTCCCAGATAATAGAAAGAAACTTACAAAATTAAAAGATGACATGAAAACTTCCTCTCCTACCCTTGCCAGCAGTCAAAACCAAAGTAAGACATATTACTTTTGGCCTCACCTAGCAATTGTAAATAATGCTTACAAGAAACAAAAGGAATTAAATGGCAAAAGCAGTAGTATTGCAGTCTGATGTGTTGTGCTTTGCAGTGTAGTGTTAAAAAGTGGAAAATTCTACGCTGTGGATACCTACAATAAATTCAATCAGCAATTGCAAAACTAATTAGTTCCTCTTTCAACTTTTCCCTGCCTGTTAAATAACTGATCTTGGCTTTCTGTTCTGTTTACCAGTCATCTATAAAATAATCTACATTTTCTCCAGACTATGCAATTTTATTGATCCCATTGTCCTACTTAAATCCCTTACTGATTTAGCGTGTCTTTATATCTTCATCACAAATTTGGACTTTCACTTCTTGCTAACCCTGCGTATATCTCCCTAATACTCCTTGGATTCTGCCTAGATGAACTGAATTATAAAATCTTCCTACTTGCAGCTTCATTCTGTTAATTGAATGCTTCCCTGTGTTCAAACAGATGTCTCAGGTTTATTCTTCTTTTTCAGTTCTATCATAAAATGTTCAGACATCTGTCAGCCACTGTGATTCAGGTTTTCTTGAGCATTTCTTTCTTTTGCAATTCACATGTTCTATGTTTTAATGAAAGCAGAGGACAAAAAATGGCTTTTGCCCTGCTCAGGACAAATGTTGTGTAACCAGGGCGAGACAGGTAGAATCCATGAATATCTGTCCTGGTTTGAGGCAGGATGAAGTCAGTTTTCCTTTTACAGATTTTTTTTTTTTTTTACTTCAGTAAGCTTTCTTTTAACTAACAGCAAGATTTCCAGCTAGTGGACTGATAACTCTGCAATGTTCATGTTACTGCTGGGACTGCAAAGTCACCAGTTAATGGCACCTACAGCCCTCCCACAGGGAGGAGTCGACTAGATGGACAGCGAAATTGACCAAAGTATTCCATTCCATATATTTATGTAAACTCAGTGTAAATTCAGAGATCACAGAAGTCAACTTCCTTACTACTTCTTTTTCCTTTCTCTTCTATCCATGGCCGATGTCCCGAGAGGACTCCATCTACCCACCACCATTGATCCCTAGGTCCATGCATTCCTGACCCTCACAATTCTCTCCCCAGCTCCTGTCTGCTCTGCCTCTCTCTCCAGCAGCTCCGGGACATTTCAGAACTGCTCACAGCTCAGGAGATGCCGTGGGAGTTGCTGGGGGTGGGGGGAGGCAACAGGGTTTTGCACATTCCTGCACATACTTGTATATAATTATAATATTTTCTTTTGAGTGTTCAATTAAAGCTGTCTAGTTTAGTTTTCAACCTGGAAAGTCTCTCTCTCTTTACTCTCTCTCCTTTCCCTAGAGTGGGAGGGGGAGGGGAATTGAGACCATTATTGTCGCTGCTTTATTTGCTGATCCTGAGTCAAACTGTGACATATATAATAATTATTTTTTAAAAATAAAAAATAAAGGAGCTTTCTGAATCATATGGGCAATTCTCTGTCTGACTAGTTTGAGTGCACATATCAGGTTATGGATGATTGCCTGAACTCTCAATATGAACTTTGGAGGTTTACCCTTCATTATTCATGGCAGTCTGGTGGGATAACTCTTTGATCAATAGAGGTTTGTGTTTCACAGTCAGGGGATATCAACACTTTTGCAACCACAAGGGTAGAACTCTAATTTAAAGTCTCCAATTACTGTTTATACACTATTGACAAAATCTTTGAGAATGGAAAAGAAGCATGATTCTGTGAGCCCTTAAACATTAAACATAACTGCATATACAATTATCAAAATTTGAAAGCTGTAATGGATGTCTGAAGAATTAACACACAAGCAAGAGCATATTTTAATAATTATTAGCTGAAGAATCAAATTGTTTGTGACAGATGAGGAGTTACTGACCCATTCTTTATTGCAATTTGAAAAAACTCACTCAAGAACAGACATCATAATATATAAGCAGAGGAGTTTTTAATACACCAGTCTGAAATTCAACATCAGTAGCTTTTTTTCCTTCACTGGATCTTTAAAAAGTACAAATTATTTTGTTGGCTTTCCAATGAGTTTACACAAGAGTCTCCAGCTTTATTGAATTCTAGGGAGATTTTGATGTTCTGCTCCATCCTCTCTTTATGAGCAATCAGCAGCTAGGGCTAGGACAAGAAGGAATTAACTGGATGCAATGATACATAAAGGAATAAGGTAAAAAGTGGAGGGGCTTAGGACAAATATATGGTGTTAATCTTTTATTTATAACCCCACACAAGTTTTATGCAAGTTTTAACTCATGGTGTTGCTATTCATTAGTAATCTGCTCAGCATTTCTGCATTCAGTTAAAATCAACCTTTGCTGATATGCAATAATTTTCAGCTCCTGAAATTGGAATAGCTTTTGCCTAAAATAATCTAGTATTTTATTTTTTTTTTAAAATAGCATTATTAAAAAACAGTGATTAAGAATCTACTTTTTTGTTGTTGGCTTGAAATTCCTCCCTACTTTTGGTACAACTCCTTTACTTCTTTGCATTCCTTTGAAAGTACTGAAGAACTTTTATTTTCCTTGAGCCATGTCTTATAGGGATAGTTTGAGGGATGTGCCTTCATTTCCTGTGAACCTTACTCACAGTGACAAGTGAGCTCTGTTTTGATGGAGATGTGAATTTGTCCCTACAAGTTCCTACAACCTGTTCATTATAGAAACTTAGCAGTTTTAATCTTGTATAGTCCTGTTGATTCTACCAGTTTTAGACTGGACGAAGAGAGAAAGATCTTTGAATTTTGCCACTGCATCTTTTGGAAGCTTTATTTTCTACTCTTGATAATAAGCTGTATCACAGAAAAAAGTAGCACCAACTGCCTCAAAGAAGGTAGAGCACTGAAATTTTATCTTGACATCACAGTTACTTTCATTTTTAAGTCAGAATTAGCACCTTAATTGTGTTAGGCAATTTTACAAACACATAAGCACACACAACACTTCTTCCAAAGAGGTTTTCGGGGGAACAGGGCATGGATTTCCTAATAAAATCTGTCCTGCAGGTTTTAGGAAAATACTCGAGTTTTTAATAAGGACTGTAATGAAGAAATATTGTCCTGAGGCTTTAGTCTTATCTCGTAGGTTCCAACTCTTTCGCTGAAGACCTTAATATACCTCAGTCTGGAATACTTGCACAATATAGTCACAATATATCTAATAAACTGCCTAATGAAGTATAATCTGCTTCCACACAAACAATGTGATGTATTAGATAAGAATTTGTGGCTCTAAAGATGACCAGTGTGTGAACAAAATTTCAAAGTATACTCTGAATATAAAACTTCCAAACAACTTGGCAATTAAAGTTCTCCCATGGGAGTTAAACCACACATGGACTATTATCACCCTTAAAAGTGTACTGTGATGAACAACAGTCTTCTTACTGAACATAAAACTAAAAACATTAATGAGATAATATGTCTCTGTAAACTACTTCCCTTTGCAGACTGAATGTCCTTGGCCACTAAGAGAATCCACTATTGTTCAAAAGGATAATCTTATTCAAAACTAACAACACTGTATACTGGTTTTGGCTGGGATATAGTTAATTTTCTTTATAGTAGCTTGTACAGTGCTATGTTTTGGATTTGTGATTAAAACAGTGTTAATAGCATAGTAATGTTTTAGTCATTGCTGAGCAACAGTGTTTGCACAGCATCAAGCTGTGCTTGCACAGCCTTATCTATTCTTTATGCTGCCTCACCAGCAAGTATTCTTGGGGTGCACAAGAAGATGGGAGGGGATGCCACTGGGACATCTGTCCCCAGCTGACCAAAAGGACATTGTGGTCAGCAGTAAAAACTGAGCTATGAATCACTGGAACGAGTCATCTCAAAGCTCTTATTTTGTTGCTGTCACCCACTTTCTTAAATTGTAAAAGATTTCTTGAAAGAGTCATGATCTTTCCACATGCAAGGGAAACAGAGCCTGAAATCTGTCCTACTGCGTTTTTTTTACCTTCGCATTATCACCCTTCTACCTATCTTCTTCTATTTTTTCTTTTTCCCCACTGGAATAGTGTTATTTAGCAGCAGCCAGGTAGAAACACAAACTGTCTGCTTCTTCTCTTCCCCTAGTAAAATGATATGTTGAAGTAGGCTGGGAGAAGTTCATCCTTCAGGCTGCCATGCAGTATATGAGCTTCCAAGGCCATTTTGACCTAGAAGAGCAAGACAAATTGGCCCACCACAAAAAAATATTGCTTCCAAAATCACAGCTTGCGTAAGGCCTCAGAACACCACACACTGCACATTGCGAGTATGCTTAGTCTTGCTTTTGTGTACAAACCAGAAGTAGAAGGAAAGGCTGGTGTGCAAAGTTATAATTAAAAATACAAACCAGTTTCTGTTGAAAACTAATTTTTTGGAAAAAAAAAAATAGGAAGAAATTCTTATTACCACAAAAAAACATAATTTCACTCAAAGCTAGACACAAATATTCACAGATTTTCTATGGAAAATTGGAATAGCCCAGCTCAGATGGTTCTATGGAGTTTCTAGCTCCAACTGCCCTTTCTGGACTCCACTCAGATTTACCAGCATCCTCTACAGCTGAGGCTTTGAAACATTGTAGCAGTTGAGGTGTAAACATGGAGTCCAGCTTGAATTACAATATTTAATTTTCAAATGCCAATACCCTCTCTTTTGTCTTAAGAATGTCATTATCTGTGGCAAGTTCCTGCATAAAACAGAAGCCCTTTCCAGTCACCAGCTAATTCTAAAGACCATCCCAACCTTCCCAAAGATGAATGAATAACTCATGCCTTGTTCCTCTTGTGCACAGAGACCTAAGAAGGAAGTATCCAATACCCTAGGGACAGAGAAGACCTCCACTAGGAAAGCTATCTAAAAATAAAGAATCTTCAAGATTATATAATATGAACTGAAGTTTTATGGGAAAACCCATTCTAAAGCTTACACTGCTACTCTAATGTGAGCTTACTTATTACCATAGCGTTGCACAAGTCTTTGATAATAAGTTTCTAATAGCACTAATAGAGCATATGCCATAGCAGATCAGACCATCCACTCATCCAAGTTCCTGTGACATAATGCTTGTTCTCATATAATCCAGATACAACTAAATAAAAGTAATCTATTGTTGTAATAAATTGTCTAAATATAGTAACAACATGGCAAACCAGAAGTTTTTAAACAAATACATTATCCTTCTGCTGCTTGAAATATGAAACAAGATTGTATTTAAAATGTCTTTTAAAAGCCTGATGTTATAGGGCTGGCTTCAATGATAAGGATTTAAAGGAAGGAAAACTCTGAAAAGGGTTTCAGGTGGCTTTAGAGTTTTGTAAAAATATTATATTTCAGCATTTATGAGAGGTTTTTAATTGAAATATTCATATTTTATGTATTATTACTATGTTTTTCTACAGCCTCAAAATAATACAGGTCCTTTTCCCATGGTAGAGTAGTGCTTTTCAATTTAAAAAATAGAATTAAAAAAAAAAATACAATACGATTTTATTTTTAAAAAAGATAATTTATCACAGTATGGATATGATCAATTTCCTCAAAAGTCATGTAAGCAACTTAGACTACAGCCTCTGAAGAAAAAAAAAAAAAAAATCTCTATTTTACAAATGGCATTTATAGGGCATATGGTGCAGCTGACATTACTTTCTCTAACATTACTTGGTAATATTTTCAGAGGTATGAATTACTTTTCTACAGCTGCACAAAGAGATAGATGTGTTAATTTCTGTTTTGCTTTTCAAAGAGCATTGGTACCATGAATATTTTATATATCATACAGTGCTGTCGGAAAAGAGGCTACAACTGCTTGGGCCTTTGGGCTGATAAAGTGATATGGCGCCACAATAAAAAGTCATACTTCACAGTTAAAGGTTATTCTGAGGTAAATAGCATAATTAATTTGGTGTAGGTTAAATTACTGTGCAATGTTTCCACACAAAACTACCAAAAAAATCCCATTTTACTATTTGTTGTTGCAATTTCAAGCTACAAGCTCCACTACAATGCAAATTTATGAAGGGCTCTGTGGAGTCTCCAGATGTTTAAAATCTCTATCCAAAGTACAAATCAAACTAAGGATCTATTCAAATGCATTAAAATTTGCATTCTGTATCTATGGAATTTCTGAAAAAAAATTAGCAGCTAAGTGCTGTGTCTTGCATCCTCATGTCCTTTTTTATCCAAATTGAAGTATCGGGTTTTATGAACAGAGTCCCTTTATGAAGAAAATATGTGTGAATATCTCTGAGCACTTGTGGGTATACTACTTAAAAAAAAAAAAAAAATGAAAAAAAAATCCCAAACCTCCAACATTTTAAGTGAATCATGTGTCTGAGATTGCAAATTTTATACTTCGGCACTACACCATCAGAGACCTTCAGAGCTACCTGATCTTTAGTGCTACTTTTCCTCCAAACTGAAGATATCAGAAAATACTTCTTTATCTCAGTGCTTGAGATCAAAATCCTGTTTCTGGCATGAAGACAGATGACAAATCAGGGTTAAAATATTATGTCTTGGTTGTAAAAATAATGCAAATATAGTTGCTATAAGTGTATATTTCACATCTTTCACTTGGCATACCTCTTTACATCCAAATCTGTTCTTCTCCAGTTTGGTCAGTAACGTCAAACAATGCAACTAATTACCATCTGAGACATTATAGCATCATAGCAAAGTGTGGTTTATGGGATCAGAACATGCAAGAAAGCAGGAGGCAGTATGATGTTGTAGAGGACTAGAAGAAATATTGACTTACTTTCTTGCCTTGGGAGCCTTTTCCTTATCTTCCACACTATTTTATTAAAGAAATAAAGAAAACTCACACATTAATGGTGGTGTGTGACACACAAGACATGACATGACTAAGTTTCAGTGCTGTTGCTAAAAGTGTATTGAAAGTAACCTTTTCTATCCCTCAGATTATGAGAAATTTCCTGGTTGTAAATTGAACAAGAAACAGCATGGAAATAAGAATAACAGAAGAGCAAAGGTTCTGTACCTAGGTGCTTTTGCTGAGAAAAGATAAGAAACAGAAGGGAGGTATTTGTCATAGGATGCAATAAATTGTTCTTTGCCGTCACCCTTACACTACCTTTCAACCAAAATTTCAGGTTGCACTTCTAAAGTGCATTGTAATAATCAGCTTTTTTTTTTTTTTCATTTTATAGTTCCTCCATTCTTTTAAATTAGTAAACACGTTTCTTCACAGCTGGTAGGTTTATATTTTATTATTTTTATATTATTATGTGTAATTTTATAAGTTATTCTTTTTACTAACCCATATTTCCAGTCTCAATTTCCAGTATTTTGTTGGATTACATTTTAACTAGATTTAGAAGGAGCAAACCTTTACAACTTGCAGTCCTGAATTTGGTTTTGCCTACTAGATTGTGAGAAATGCTGATCTTTGAAAGGTCACACACAGAAAACAGCCTTCAGCTGCGGTACATGCTATTTTTTAGAACATATCAAAATTAAGCAGACAAGACATTTCAAGATAGCAAGTAGTTACTGAAGACTAAAACCAACCATTTGTTGTTAACAGCAATTTCCTTTTAATCTACACAATGGAGTTCTGGTTGATACCTATGTTTGCCTAATGGCTGAAGAAGTTACAATGGAAGTTTCAGTGTTTAGAATATACTAAACCTTTGTATAAACTTTTCCTTCTGCTTATATATTTATTAAAAACAAAAACATATTCACACATCTCACCCTATCAGATTTTCACCCATTTAGAAGTGTTTTATTTTCATTAATTTTAATATATTTCCATCTGAATAACTACCTTTTTTTTTTTTTTCAAAAGTGACCTTTCTCTCTACTGAAGTGTAGTCTCTTCCTTTTGCAAGCGAGCTATAGTTGATAAATTTACTAATATAGATAATCTTCTCTCATCCTTTCTTCCTCTTTTAATTAATATGAAATTATTAAATGGTGTGTTCAGCAGGATGGATTTCTGTAGAACAGGAGCCCCAAGGTAACTCTTACAAAATATTTTTCTCATATTAGTGCTAGCAGAGTATTAGCTTAAGTGGATACATTCAGATTGTTAACATCTGTTTGCTGGCTTCAGACCATTGAAAAGAATTAGCTGGTTTATAGATTATGTGTTTGCACCTCTGAAAAGCTTGCAATTAAAAAAAGCTTATGTTTCACTCCTCCATAAATGAATCAAATTGTATTCTTTCTTGACTTAGTAAAAAAAAAAAAAAAAAAAAAAAGAGCCTAAAAATTGTGCTTTTGCCAAGTCCTTACTACACACCATCAAAAGTGTGGAATGTAGGTACTGGTGAGGTGATTCATGGCAACACAATCCTTATTACATCAGTATGGTCGCAAAACCGATTTAGTTATTGACACCATCTGCTCATTTCCAGTTTTCCTTCCAAATAGAATGTTAAATCATATATTCAAAGTCTGTGAGTTTAAAAATGTTTTCTGCCTTGCATGAACCTAAGTTTGATCTGTACTGCCTTTTTCAGATCCATCTACTTACATCTGTATTGAAATACTATTATTTTGCTTTTGAGAAAACAGTTTTGAGAGAGCTGTCTTGTCTCTCAGAACTATTTGTCTTACCAAGTCATGATTCTCTTGTGGCATCAAACGTTGTTAGTTAATGCAAAACCATCTAGCAATTTTTTCAGCTGTAAACCTAGTAAGTGTCAGGTCTCAAGAAAAATACTTGATAGTATTCATTTTCCACACACTCCCAAAAAAAAGTAAATGGAAAAAAAGGAAAAAAGGAACATTGCAGCCTATTTCATATAGTTGGAACATCATGTTCTCCTTCATTACATCCACTATAGCCAGAGATTACGTTAGTATCTGAAAAATAAGTCATGAAACTGGGAATATGTTAGTCAATTATTTCTCACATGATGGGATGAAGGGAAGACTTTTATTGAAAACTACCCCAAATATTACAGTTCCTCTTCAACACATTCTTCTCCAGTTTCTCATTCAATGACAAACTCTTAGAAGCAACCATGAGCAGTCATACATTAAATCGCCAACTATACCTTAAAGAGAACTATTGTGTTATTTTCTCACAAACACTTACACGATCCTCATATTATATTGGACTTATTTCCCTGTGTTATTAACACCTTCTTCATTTCCTCCTGGGCTGAGCTGCGAACAGTGCCTCCTCACTGCATGCAATTGCCAGATCCCACAAAATCCTCATGCATTTCCATAATAAAAGAATACAAAACAGAAATCTCTACAAACTGGGACAGCCTGCATCTACCTCAGACTCCAATTTTATTCATTATTTAGCACTCAGAGTTTGTACTTCTGTCAAAACTTGAGTCTCACCAGTGCTAAAGGAATGCTGGACCAGATTAAAAAACTAGTCCCCTGGCAACCTACTTACTACTATGACAATGCAAAATTTAACCAGTACTTGGAACCTCAACAGAAATATCTGATCACGCTTTGTTCATCTAGCCACCTGTTGTGGCTAAATCCCAGTGGGCAGCCAAGCACCACACAGCTACTTGCTTACTTCCCACTACATCCCCAGTGAGATGGGGGAAGAGAAAAGGCAGGAAAAAAAAAAAAAAAAAGAAAAAAAAAAAAGAAAACACAAACCACACAAGAAAAATTGGAGGTGAAGATAAAAATACAAACAACAAGAACATGTTCAATAAGTGGAGGATAAGTAGAATAACAGAGAATAGAATAAAAAAAGACAAGTGATGTAAAGGCAATCCCTCATAACCTCCCCAGGGTAGACCAATACCAAGCCAGTTCCTGAGCAAAAGATGGCTAACACTTAAAAAACTCCTTTTCCTTTTATTGCTGAGAATGTTGTTATATGATATGGATTATCTCTTTTGTTAGTTCAGGTCATCTGTCCAGTTGGTCCTCTCACAGTCTATTGCATACCCCCAGTCTATTCACTGGGGAAGAAGCAGGGGCAGGCTGAGAAACCTTTAGACAAGGCCTTGATGCAGTGCTCTGCTCATGAGTGTGCTATCAGCACTGTTTTGGTCAAAAATATAAACCACAGAATCATATGAGCTGCTATGAAGAAAATTAACTCTATCCTAGCCAGGCCCAGTACACCAGCCTAGCACTTAGCTCTCAGCATGCTGTTTGCATCTAATTCCCTTCACATAACAGTATCTATGTGTTTTCACCAACCCAGGTAGTAAGAAAAATTTTCTATCAGCTGAAATCAGTCTGCAACAATATTATGGAACCTGTTTTTTCATTAGGGCTTGCTCCTCATATTCTGGAAATATCTGTCTGTATATTTGATTCCTTCTGCATTTAAAAGGTTACCAGAAAATACTGACAGCAATTTAATATGAACATAGAGATGGGATGAGAAGTGAATTGTTAACATAAGGATGTCACCTGCTGTCTACATTGAACTCATGACAGGATATAGGTTTTGAACATAAATTTGTGATACATGGTCCCAGAGCTTGAGTTTTTAATGAAGGATATGTGGACCTCACCACAGGTGATTAGTCAGAATACCTGACACAGTCTGATAAAACAGATGGTGAAAGCAAACATGGAGACAGTGAGCAATCGAGGTAGTAACATGGGGCAAGAATTCTGAAAGGAGATTAGGTAAGGTATGTATTAATTAGGGTAGAAGTGATTAGCAGAATATAATTATTAAGAGACACGACTTTGAAGGTCGTATAGAAGAGGGATGCCCTGAAATTATTTGGCAGAGTAATGGGCTGAAAGACAAAGGGCAGGAACCAGTTAAGAAAAGACTGGTCAGCAAGGGAGTTCAGGATTAATTTCTTCACACAGAAGGTAATTAATGTGTAGTTGTACAAGCTATTAGGTGGGGGAAAACTAACCCTCAAATACTAAACATATCTGAGAATAGACAAATAGATAAATGAGCTGCGTGTACTAATTCTTTATACTATCTGTGCTGCAAAAATAGCAAAGGTAAAGCATTACTTAAATTAGTAGGATAATAAATTAAGTCTCTTCAAGGAGACTTACAGTGATAAAAACAAAACAAAACAAAACACAAAAAAAAAGGAACAATTAATTTAGCAGTGTAGTTCACCATAAAAAGAAAAAAAAAAAAAAATCACAGAACTTGTTTTACTCCAAAATATTTTAAGCAAAATTATTTTCCAGATTTTATTTCCAACAAGTACGTGATAATTTGTGGATGCATCTCTCATGAGAATTGTGTATCCATAATAAAGAACCAAAAAGGGTTTGTTAAAAGGCACAATCCTTTAAAGGAAGGCAAAACCAGTAACCTTAAAATCCAGATTATTTCTTCCCTATCCCTTGTTTTTTAGCTGAATTTTCTCCTTGTAGGTCCAGCCATGGGGCATACCGAGCATGCGCTCAAGAGAAGAGATACATAATATAAATTACCCGCATAACAGCAGCAGCTGAGTGCTCAGTCAGAAAAAAAGGCTATGTGCCAGTCTACATCACTGTTCAACACTGAGCATGAATGATGTTACAATGTTTCTACATGGAAGCCCTAAACAAGATCTCCTGCTTTCTCTCACTTCTACTTATCCCTGCACTGGAAAACCAGACCAACTCTACCCTCTACCACACTGCATCCAACTCTATTTGTATCTTTACTCTCCACCAACACTAAACCAATACCCCACTCCATTCTGTCTTTTTTCCTGCAGCATATTTCTCCGTAGGGCTCAGTGCTGGGGCCACTCCTCTTTAATATCTTTATTTATGATTTGGATGAGGGGACCGAGTGCACCCTTGGTAAGTTTGCAGATGACTCTAAGTTGGGTGGGAGTGTCAATCTGCTTGAGGGTAGGGAGGTTCTGCAGAGGGATCTGGAGAGGTTTGATCTCCAGATCAAAGGGCCAAGGCCAATTGCATGAGTTTCGATAAGGCCAAACGTCAGGTCCTGCACATTGGCCACAAAAACCCCCAGCAGTGCTACAGGCTTGGGAAGAGTGGCTGGAGAGCTGCCCAGCTGAGAGGGACCTGGGAGTGCTGACTGACAGCTGGGTGAACATGAGCCAGCAGTGTGCCCAGGTGGCAAAGAAAGCCAACAGCATCCTGGCCTGCATCAGGAATAGTATGACCAGCAGGACCACGTAGGTGATCCTGCCTCTATACTCGGCCTTGGTGAGGCTTCACCTCGAACACAGTAAGCACCTTTGGGCACTGCAGTATAGGAAGGACATTGAGGTGCTGGAGAGGGTGCAGGGAAGGGCAAATAGGGTGATTAGGGGTCTGGAGAACAGGTCTTATCAGGAGAGGCTGAGGGAGCTGGGGCTGTTTAGCTTGAAGAGGAGGCTGAGGGGAGACCTCATTGCTCTCTACAACTACCTGAAAGAAGGCTGTAATGTGGTGGGTGTTGGCTTCTCCCTGGTGACCAGTGATAGGACAAGAGTGGAGAGGCATTGGAATAGGCTGCCCAGGGAGGTGGTGGAGGCACTGTCTCTGGAGATGTCAAAAAAATAGGTGGACGTGGTGTTGTGGGAGATGGTTTAGTGGTTAGGCACTGTAGGACAGATGGACTTGATGATCTTGCATGTCTTTTCCAACCTTGATGATTCTATGATTCTCTGATAAGGTGCAAACAATTTGAGACTTAAGCTCCCTCTCCACTGCAAAGAGAGTTAAGAACTAGATCAGCAGTAGCTGACACTTTGTGAGCACATTTCTGGACACCTCATGCCAAAACTGACATGCCACCCTGCTCTGCCCCCCTAAAAGGTAAGCAGCTGTGCACAGGCAGTAGAGATCTGCTGCCAAAGAGCAGCTGGTACCAGAACCACATCAGCTCACTGCTGGGAAACTTCAGGTTTAGGTAGCCAAATATGTAACTGTCAGGCATGGAAATACCAGTCACTGCTTTTCTACTGGATAAATGCCTGCTGTGTGTGAGTGATGCACCCCAGCAAGCAGTGACACAGATGCTGCCTGCCTGCATGAATTCTCACCACTTCCCCCCTGTGTTTAATGTGGCTCCTTAACAGAGGAGGGATGAGTAAGATGGCACTGGAAATAGCTTACTCCCTTCTGTGAATATACACATAAACACTAAATATAGTTTTCTTGGAGCTTAGTTCATAAGTGTATCAGAATATCAGCTGTGATATTTAACAACTTCAACTTTCCCTGGTGAAGACTGAAGTACCTTCAGTCTATGTGGGGATAAGTAAAACAGTGAAATTGTGTATGTGGATTTTTCTGTAGTCTGAGCAATGCACCGGCTGAAATAAAAAAATCAGCTTTCAGTCTCCTGAAGATTAATTTATGTGCTAAAAAACTTATTTATTAGCATCAGATGTTTTATGAACAATATCTAAATAACATATCACTATACAAATTTAAATTTCACATAATTCCACTTTTCTTTGGTGTCCGTCCCCATGCAAAGCAAAACAAGTTAAACAAGCTGTCAATGTTTTATTTTGCATTGTCACAATTCCAGAATGCTCCTAAAAGGCAAACAATTGAACTGTTACAATAAAATTAATACCATTTATGCAACTGTATGCTAAAATCCAGGCTTTATAGAAAACTTTCAGTTTTAGGTACTTCCATAGAACATGATTAAATAAAATTCAGCTGTTGTAACATTAGCTGCAATGTTTTTTCAAGTCAAATGTACATATAAATATTTCAAAATTAGCATTTTTAATTAAGTGAATGGAACTTAAGTTTTCTAACACTGAAAAAAAAGTTATTTCCACATTACATATCTATAAGCTATTTTGATGAGATAAGGGAATGTTGATAATCTTCTTAAAAGCTTTGGAAGAGATTTACATACTAAGAAACCAAAACGAGCCATTATTAAATTTAAATAATTGGCCTCAATTACCTTTACAATCATCAGTCAGGATGATCTATAAAACCTGGATCATCTCCAGACTCATATGGAATTCAGCCCAACAATAACAGAACTTAAGTTGCAATATAAGTGCAGGAAAAAACAAATATAGAAGTCAATTTACAAAAGGGAATTTCTGCTAAAATCTTAATAGTTATCCTGCTTCCAAATAGTCTGAACTAAAGGTGTATAATTGTCCTCCAAACTGATCAGTGGGACTGGAGCTTATGCCCAACAAACTGCCTAAGTTGCAAGCAGGTCTTCATCCAGATGGCTCATATTATAGCAGTAAATAGTTTAGGTATATTCCCATATGTCAAAGAAGAGATTAGTGATACTGACCTTCTTTGTACAGCTCTACAAAGGAAGTGTGATATCAGGAAGGCAGTTAGTGTGTTGGGAAATTACATATTTGGCAAGTGCTTTGTCTGGAAATAAAGCTGGAAAATAATTGTTAACAATCTCAAAGACTAAAGCAGGTAGGAAATTGTTTTCATACAGCTTTTGTTCCTTCAGTAAAATTCTTAAAAAGTCAAATTTCCACATATTTCTAAATGCTGTTTTGGCAGGAAATTCCACACATGACAAAAGTTTGTCACCAGAAATTGACTATCACAGACATAAGAAAAACAAGACACACAATCCTTTGTAATTCCTATGACAGTTCATCCATTGGTAATACAACACAAGAAATTTTTGGTTGATGAGGAAAGAATTTGACCACCTTATTTAGTATGGAAAGTTCACAGAAGTATGTATTCTAATAGTACCACAAATTCAGGGGGACTGGGGGAAGGTAATGGGTGAAGGAAGGGAGGAAATTAGGAATTAAAATATTTATTTCAATGTGATTACAGCAGTTCTAATAGAAAACAAGAATAATTCCTATAAATTCTGACTACTGTTCCTCCTTGTACCTTGCTCCATTCTGCAACACCCCAAGCAGACAATGCAGGTAGCGGGGATGATCTCCAGCCTGTTACATTCCTCACAAGCCATTGCCATGAGATGTGCTGTCCCCTACCAGAGTAGCTAAATATTTCCTGGTGACAAATCCAGACTGTGGCTGGCAGTGATTGGGCAGAACAGAAAGACTGACTTCACCTTCTGTACTAACCAAATTAAAATGAGGCAGACACTTTAGCATGTCCTTGGATCCGGCTATTTCTTGTAACATTGACCTGGGCATAGGAAGAGCCTCGGGCTGTACAGCCAAGATAATGAGATACCTATTTTCCCTTTCCCCACACTAACATATTAGTATATCATCTGTTTTCCTTTCTCCAAAGCTAGTTCACCCATCTGAGGACAGAGGACAGACCCTTAAAGGAGTCTTATTTTCTTACCTCTACTAGTCATCCAGACTGTTCCTTTCCCAAAATCCTTATGCCCTTAAGCTTGTTGAATTTTTATTTGGAAAGAACTAAGGTAACTTTCAGTTTCCTAAAACAGAAAGCCACGTAACACTTTAAAATTTTTATTCTTTAAATATTTGTAATAGTTTCACTGTATGTCCATACTGCTCAGAAAATACAAAATGCTTTCATAGTTTACAGTCTATGTACTGGAAAAAAGTTACACAAAAAACATGACACAACTTCATTTATTACAGCATGAAGAAGGTATCACATCATTTATTCATAAATCTGATTTATCTCCTTGCTTCTAATTACATTACTACTAATAATAATCAAGATCTTATTACACAAGTGCAATTATTCTTAAGCAATGTGTTCAAACAGCTTCTTGTTTGTTTTTTTTTAAACAGATATGTTGCCTGCAGGGGTATAAAAAATGTGAATTCAGATTGACATTCATACTTGGCTTGCAACAAGATTGGCTCACTCTAATACAAACAGAACTCCTGGTTAAACATATTTCAGTAAAAAGACAAATCTCAAATTAATTTAAAAATTATAATAAGCCTGTAAATGCTCATACACATGAACTTTGCTACAGTATGTACCTTTAGCAAAAAGGAAGATTGCATCACCAAATAGAGACTGAGCCAGCCCATAAAATATTATTCTACAAATTATTTAATGCATTACTCCTTTTCTCTAACTCATCAGCATAATGGAAAATCCTAGGGAAAAAAATCTCTAACATAATTACTGCAATACTGAGCCCAGGGGTGTTTTAAAGTCGCCACTCACCTCTGAACATGGCATTAGGTTCACTCGAGTTTCTCAGCTACACTGACCTCCCTTGAGTTCCCTGTGCTCAGAATTACATAGGACTAACAATTTGCTGCACAAGCAATTTAATCAGGACTGAGCTGTAGCCTCACAGTAACCACGCAACTGCAAAAATATTTATATATATATATATATATGTATACATCACACACACCCACATTTTAGTCCTAGAAAGAAAAATGTGAATCATTGAAAAATACAAAATACTGCAAAGACTTAGGAAGTAAACAAAAAGCTGCTTCTAGATCCCTCTTTCTATGTAAGTGCAATAACCAAACAAATACAATCGTTTTCAGCTTGATTTCTCAATGAAACAAGAATTAGCAATACATCAGACTCTCCTAACCTAAATAAGTTCTAAACCTCTGGACAATTTTAACTGAGTTTATCAAAAGAATGGAGATCACAGACCTTAAAAGATATTACAAGTGGCAGATAGGTAAAAAAAGCCAATACAGGAAGCAAAGAGCAGCCCCGACCCAATGACTCTGGGGTAAGCCCAGGCTGGAGCAGCTCCAGACCTCATGGGAAGGACTCATGAAGGAGAGGTTTGTGGAGGACTCTCTCCCATGGGAGGGACCCAGTGGGGAAGCAGGGAAGGACTGTAAGGAATCCTTCTTCCTGAAGAGGAAGGAGCAGCAGGAACCACCAGCCTGTGAACTGATTCTAAACCCCATCCCCTGTCCCCTGTGCCTCTGGGGGGAAGGAGGGAGAGAAACCGGGAACAAAGTGAAGGGAGAAGGGAGGGGTGGGGTAACATATGCAAGCCCTGCTCTTTGTGTTGTCTGTGTCTTGTGTATGTTTGATTACTATTAAATTAAATTATTTTTTTTTTTCCAAATTGAGTCTGTTTTGCCCTGGACCTTAATCAGTGAAGAACCCTCCTCGTCCTTTGTCTCAACCCATGAGCTTTTTCCTCCTCATCCCAGAGAGAATGTGTGTGGGAGTTGAGTGAGCAGCCATGGGGCTGTTTCTTTGTTGTGTGAGGCCTAAACCACAACATTATTAGCGAGCCAGGCAGGAGAGAGACAAGGAACCACAACATACGGCTTCAGTAATTCCATTGCTTCCAAAAAAAATTTTTTTTTCATAAATTATGTCTTTCTCAGATCACATGATAAGATGCAGGCCTCATCCCATGGCTGTGCAGTACCAAGTTGCTTCATATTCAAATTTTCAAGGTTTTCTAACTCTTTGTGAAAATTGTGTTAGTTCTGTAGTGGTAAGCTCTGGCCCTAATACCAATAGTTTGTTATCTAATAATTGGAAGTCCTATTTCTGTAAGTACTGCTGTGGTCAGACCTTACTAGACACAGAATTACTGATAAAGAATTCCTAACAACTTTGTAGGGTCTTTTAAGCCCCTAATACTAGGAGAATTTGGCCTCCCCTTTTGAATACCATTATGTCCTTAAAGCACTTATCCCTGCTGACAGGTGCTCTCCTTGAAGCAAGAGAGTGACCTTAATGCTTTACTGCAAAATTACAGGAAGAATCATTGCAAACACTTTTCAATGTTTTTCTGTTGTTTTAGTTTGTGCTAGTAGGCAAAAAATGGGACCACATCTTAACTACAAACAGATTGTTCTGCAAGCTGACGAGAAAGACATCCATGACACTTAAGGATGAAAAAAAGACAAATTGTAATTTCTGCACTAAAGACCTTGAAACTGGTGATTGATGCAGTCTTCATCCAGCAGTCCTCAGCTTTAGATGAACACAACACTACCTTAAATTAACTGCTGCTCTGACAGCTCCCATATGACTTTGCAATTGGGATTTGAAGTTGCTGGTGTGTTCCCTCCAGCCAATTTGCCTGTCAAGCAGTTCCTCTGTCTGACTTACCTGCATCAATACGTGTCCCATAGAGCACAGTACTGCAGAAGGCTTCATATGCTGGAAGTAGTATTTTCAGATTTTTCATAAATACAAGAGTGTACCAAGGACCGTACATGGACAGGTCTGTACAGCTTGAGGACCAGGCTCACGTAAAGATTAATGTAAATAAACATTCCAAACAGAAATAGAAAAACAAAAAATACATCTAAAAAAAGGACTATATTAAGGTTATTTATTTAAAAAAAAATAAATTAAAAAATTAGTTCGTTCCAGAGAACAGAACCATTAAACTGCCATTAAACAAGATCTATAACAACAGTACATTTATTCATGTCAGAAGCAGAACTTGAGATTCTCTTTTAAGCACAGCCTCAATTTGGATGTCAATAATGGCTGAAGATGTTATGCTTTTTAAGGAATACATCATTCAACACCTTGCACAACCCTGTCCTTCCAATTAATTCTCCAAGAAGAGAAATTAGGATTTATACTGATTTCCTCTTTTAAGAACAAAGAACAGAGAAACCTAGTACAAACATATTCATAAGAATTTAGCTGAAAAATATTTAACCTCAAGTAATTGAAGTTTTAAGATCTTTTGAAATTTTGTAAACTCTTGAGAATGCAGTTTTCTCAGTAGGAAGCACAAACGAGCCGCTGAAATAAACATCAGAATTTTTTCTTTTATTTTTTAGTTCTTCTTTTCCTTCAACAGGAAGTAAAATACACCACAAGGTGCATGTTGATTTCCTTCAACAGTGTATTTGCTTAATATTTTGTAGCTATGCAACATAGCAACTTATTAAAATTATTTCTGTCGAAAACATAAACATAGGGCCCTTAATATGAGCATTTTAATCTATTCAGAAATGAAAAAACTGAGGTGCATTACAACTGATAACTAAAGTGTTAAAAAAAAATAAAATAAAATAAAAATCCACCATAAATATGTTACTAACATAAAGCATCTTTAATTTTGAAAGTTACCTTGTTTTTAGTCTACTTAAAGTTATTTTCTCCCTACAAAGTTTTTGGACACATTGCTTCACTTGGGCCTTTGATATGTTTACTGCCATTTCCTGAGTGGATGCTTGGCTAAGGTTAAGAAGAATTTGAGATTTACAGAATTATGTGATTTAGTATTTGATCCTAGTAGGAAAGTTGGACAGGAAAAAAGATTTCCTCTTTGGAAAAATATTTCTGACATAAACATTTCCTCCATTTTGAATCAAGCTGAAAACCTAATGTTTAGAAAAAAAGAAATTATCTTGCCCAAAAATAAGTACCTGACCTATAGTTACCTATATCCCCAATGATCAACAAGGATACCAGATACATGGATTCAGTCTTTGTGAGTGCTGTAGGAACCATCCCATTTTCTTTCCAATCTAAACAGGAATTAATAAACTAGCTAGGCTTGAAAGCTTATTGTTTTTTGGTATCTCCTTTAGAAATCGGTAATATTTCTACTCAGGACTTTGTCTCTTTTTCTTTCCCACAATTTCACTTTGTCCAACTGAAATATTTACTATCAAAAATAAAGATTCTAAAGCTTACATCCTGAAAGAAAAAAAAAAAACACAAAAAAACCCAAAACACCCCAGCACTTCTTTTCTCTTTATTTCAACATAGATGGAAGCTTTCTAATTCTACAGGATGGTTAGTATTTAATATAATTTATTAAATATTAAAATACATGTAAGTAAGATTGCGATGAACACACCTCAGTGCCCAGTTTTGTTCTACAGATAGTTGCAAGTCTATTAGAAACATGAAAGCTTTATCCCAAGCACCAACATGCTGCATAAGTGCTTTTTTAATAATTACATTAATTAGGAGAACTGGAATTTTCCAGTAATTTTTTGTGCTCAGCTGCTTAAGTTATATGATTTCCACAAACTCTTCAGCTTTTGGGAATTTGCAGCCTTTGACACGTAAATTTTTTAGAAGTCTGATTTCTTTATTATCAAAGTAGTTTTTCCATTAGTCACAGATTATGTTCATTAAAATTTCAGTTTTTAAATCCTTCCAGGCTACAGGAGATTTAAAACAACAACATAATAACCTTAGAGCTATCAAATCCTGGATTCAAACATGGAAAACAGAGTCCTGATTTAGCCCCAAGAATCCACCAGTAAGTCCCAGGAAGAATTAAGTTGCTTAAAGTGGCAACCCAAAACAATCAGCAGAATAAGCAAAGGTCAGTCTGGAGTCAGATATATTCTGCCTGAATCTGCCTGCAGCAGAACAGGAGGTAACACTGACTCTCCATTCTTCCTAAGGCTGAAGTGGCTGGTGCCCTCTTCTACTTGGGCTATGCAGCCCTGAACCTTCTTTCAGTATCAAACACATTTTTCCTAGCAAAGAAAAAAATAGGTCTTTCTCTTTCTATTGAAAGGCGGTTGGTGCCTATCACTTAATAACAAGCAGCAACAGCTCAAGGACTAGAAGCTTTTTCCCACACTAAAGGAATTTAGAGATAAAGTCTTTAAAGTGCGTAAGCTTCTTTAAAGGAAGGTAGTTTATTTACTTAGAAGCCTTTTCAGCTGAAGCTGTGATGATCTGCAGAAAGGACTAAAAGTATAATTGAAAAAATCAAATAATATCAAGAAAGAAGAGGATAAGTGGAAAGGTACATTGTAAGCTTGGGAGCTGGAGCAGTCACTTGGTATGAACTATTTCTGGGTCTAAGTCCCTGCTTCCAGGATTTCATTCATATTTTACTAAAGGGTTTTTTGAAGTACGAAATTATTATGAAGTTGGAAACAAAATCAAGAGTACTGAGAGTGGTGAGTATCTCACATACCTTTAGGTGCACATTCAAGCTGTTAGACAGCAGCAAGAATGGCCATACTCTATGCAGAGGAACAAACCAGGGGGGACCCTAGAGCAAGCAACACTCTCGTTGACCCAGCCCACTCCCACAGATCCCAAGCAGGGAAATAATGAAAGGGACCATCAGGCATGTGCAGTGGTGAACCAGCTCCAGAGGCCCTTCAGAAGAAGCAGATGGGGCCAGAGGCAAGATTGTCATGAAGGCACCAGGCATCCATCTGGAAAACAGGCCAGGAGGCAGGCACACCTAGAGCATATCCCAGAAGAGGAATATGGCCTCCAAACTAAGTTGAAATGGGCTCCTGGACCCATGGAGAGGGGTACAAGGATGTGTCAGTGGGAGGTGTTCAGGGTCAGTAAGGCCTGGTAGTGCCTTCAGAGCCCTAACACAAAGCATTTGTCAAGTTTTGCAATCACCACCAGGTTTAAGCTTCACTGTAATTCTCAGGATAGCAGTGGCCTTAAACATTGAAATATTCTGATCTAGTTACCATAGGTCTGTGGCTCAGATGATATATTAGTGTGTAGCCAACTGAGGGAAAATAATTTCAGTGAGCATGTCTCACTGAAATGAGCATGTAAGCAACCCATACTTGTATCAGACTTGCCACAAAATTCTAAATATTAAATTGAATTGGCTGTTGAGGTTCTACTTACCATGTTGGTAACATTCCACTCTCAGATCAAGAAAAATAACCAGTGAAAATAAATAATTATATGTCACATTCAATTTGCTTCAGTTGTCAAAACAATATAGAACAATCCAGACGCTAATTCCCAGTTATCGGGATATAGAGGCAATTATGTCACCATTGTGATTAATTTCACAGTGAACATTGTATTGAGCCTGTGTAATACTCCCACTGAGTTGCATTGATCTCTCAGCCTGGTCTAGTCAGGCAAAAGTTTCAGGATTACATTAGGGTCAGACAGAAGACTTTTACAGAGTGAGGTCAGTAAATTACACACAGAAGGCAAGAGGGGTTAATGGAGTACTGGTCATTCCTTTAACAAGTGAAGAGTGTGGTCTTTTGGGATTGTAGCAGAAAATTAAACAAACCCTTGAGCTCTTGCCAAGTCTAAAGACACTGGGGAAAGAAAACAAAATCAAACGAGGTAGAAATTATAAACAGTCTCCTTGCACACATTTAGGAAAGCCAAGTAAAGTCCTGGTTATTGCTACAGCTGAACTGTTTTTGGCAAAAGCCATATTTTTAATAAAATAGTCTAGTCACTGGGCATTGAAATTCCATTCCAAAGTTGAGTTTATTCTGCTGGGGCTTTGCAAAGCTATTTTTCTTAACCACTCCAGCCACTCTGCCTACCACAAGTCTACTTCTGCTCTATTTAAGTCAATAAAACAGCTCCTATTGATTTCAACAAGCATGGGATCAGATTCAATGCCAAAATCATCCAGGAAGTAGAAAAGAATATAACAGCTGAATATTGAAATGGTATGATGAATATTTGCCATTTTTAGCACTGCTTTTATACATTATTGTAAAAAACAGGAAGGTGTTTCTATTTTACTGAAATATTAATCAGAAATAATAGATACTTTGATGAAGCATAAAAATACCATGGAATTATTAATTTGCTTTGTGCATTGTAGATGTGAAAAAGGATAGTGGATCCATAAGCTTCTCTATTTATTCAAATTGTATCAGGAATTCCAATAAATCAGACACATGGTAGATCAAAGGTCTGTGTACACAAAACTTTCTTTGTAAAAGCCTAGTCCAAGAAAGTCTGTATTTGAGTTACATGTAGTTTCTAATAACAGAAGCATTCTTACTTCAGCTCCAGGAAGCATCATGCTCACAAGCTCTTGACCTGCTGGGGGATTTCAAACCCCCCAACATCTGCTGGAAGAGCTGTAGGCAGTCCAGGAGACTCCTAGAGTGCCTTGAGGGCAATTTCTTAAGCCAGGAAAAATAGATGGCCCTACCCGAGGGGATGCAATACTGGACCTGATGGTCACCAGCGCAGGCAAGCTCATCACAGATGCCAACATTGGAAGCAAAGTGGGCTGCAGTGACCATGCACTGGTGGAGTTCACAGTCCTCAGGGATATGAGTCAGATGAGGAGTGTCATCAGGACTCTGTATTTTACAGAAACAAACTTCCAGCTCTTCAAGGAGCTAGTCACTAGGACCCCCCGGGAAACAGTCCTCAGGGACAAGGGAGCAGAGGGAAAGGATGCCATCCAGAAGGACCAGGACAAGCTGGAGAAGTGGGCCCAGATGAACCTCATGAGGTTCAACAAGGCCAAGTGCAGTAGCCCTGTGGAAGAAGACGTGGGGGTGCTAGTGAATCAAAAGCTGGACATGAGTCACCACTATCCAGTTACAGCCCAGAAGGCCAAGCACATCCTGGGCTTCATCAAGAGAAGTGTGGCCAGCCGACTGAGAGAGGTGATTCTACCCCTCTGCTCTGCCCTGGTGAGAAATCACCTGGAGTACTGCATCCAGCTCTGAAGCCCCCAACACAAGAAGGATGTGGACCTGTTGGAGCATGTCCAGAAGAGGGCAACAAAAATTATCAGAGGGCTGAAGCACCTCTCTTAAGAAGACAGGCTAAGGGAGTTGTGGTTGTTCAGCCTAAAGAAGACTCCAGGGGGATCTTATAGTGACCTTCCAATACGTGAAAGGGGCCTAGAAGAAGGCTGGGGAAGACCTGTTCACTAGGACATGTAACCACAGGACAAGGGGTAATGGTTTCAAGCTAGAAAAGGGTAGATTTAGGTTGGTCATTAGGAAAAATTTCTTTAGTATGAGGGTAGTGGATCACTGTAATGGGTTATCTAGAGAGGTGGTGGAAGCCCCATCCGTGGAGACTTTCAAGGTCAGGCTTGATGGGGCTCTGAGCAATCTGTTCCAGTCTGAAATGTCCCTGCTTTTTGTAGGGGGTTGGATCAGATGACCTTTAAAGGTCACTTCCAACCCAAGATATTCTATAATTCTAAATTATTGTTTTCAAAATGCTCACTACAGGTAAGTGTTCATATAAATGAAGTCAATTAGTGTACACTTAAAAGATTCTCAAGGAATTACTTTTAAAATGTTTACATTGTTGAACTATAACTAAAGAAAACAAGAATGCACTGAAATTTGATTTGTTTGTTCATTAAACCAACTATTTTTGTCTAGAGGCAAAGAACAAAGACTGCATTAAATATAATCCCTAGGCTGAGAAGCAGTGATAAACAGTATATTTTCTGCTACAGGTTCTGATTTTTCTACAGATTCCTCCTATTTTCAGCTTCACCTAAAGCAAGTGGTAAAAAATAATCTCCTTTCCCACTTTTCCTCAAAATATGTGTTACTTGTAACTGTCTGTAAAGGCCTTCACACCTAAGAAATCAGATAATGTCAAAACCAGCGCTACTCACTGAAGTATAAATACATTTTATGCAGTACATATGTTTCTAAACTATTGTCATTGTCTATTGAACTTTTACTGTAATATTCTATGTTATGCATGACAACCATGCACTGAAAAAGAAGCTGGGTGTCTACACTGTAATGCATAAGGACAGCTACATTTTGGTATATTCAGCTAAACTTCAATGAAATCCATGCAGACTTTATAATAAAAATACAATAATGAGCATAAACCATCAGTTACTTATACTTGACATATTATGTTTATGTTTAGCTACAGTAGCCTTTCTGATCATGCTTAAAATCCATGACAAATGGCTTCTATATTATGTATGTGTCAGGCTGTTTTGAGGTCAGTGAGCTAACAAGAGTACCTTGTTATGGTTTTCCTCCTTTGAGGAGAAAAGAACAGGTAGGAAAAGAGGGCATACCCTGGAAGTGAAGAGGATCATCTGAAGCTAAAAAATACAGTGCACTCATACTGTGTTCCTCTTATTATCCTCTAGTCATCCTTTCCACTGATCACACCGGCTTTTGTTGCATACAAAATAGTAAGTCATTGTCTCAAAGAGGTGTTTGGTTATAGGGATATAAAATCTCATACAGTAGAACAAACTTCCTTGAATACATCTGAAGGTATAAATAACAATTATAATCTTACTAATCACACCTTAATATAAACTAGTGAAGATGTCAGAAGTGCCTTAAGCAAAGATTGAGAAGTGTGACTGAAACTCAAGAGATTAATTCTTTTATTTTGTTGCTCCCTAGAAGCAGTTGTACTTATTTGGCATTTGTTGAATTGACATTCTATATATTTGGCATCTGCTTTTATATATATAAAGCATTAGATACCTGTCTTCACAGTTCTAAAAATAGCACAACACCCTTGCCCATTGCCTTTGAGCCTTCTTCCATTGTAGAGGATTATTAGTCAGTCACAGCGGTATGACAATGTATGTATAAGCAAAATCAGTGGTTTTAATTCACACCTTCCCTAAGAACTCACATTGAGATTTCCTACGACACTCTTACAATGCTGCACAAATATTTCCTGCAGGAAAAAAAAAAAATAAAAAAAATTACTATTAATTATCTTTTCACTGAAAATTGGTCTGGACCATGTGCCCTTATACTATCATTTTCTAGGATAGAGGTGTTGGAACCTGAGTTAAAAGGCTGTGATTACATCTGTTAGTTGCCAAAATTTTCCAGATACTTCAGCTTGTGTTTTGACATAAGCAGGTAAACACAACAACAAAAACCTGGCCTTTGTTTCAAGACAATATGAAGACTAGTGTGAATTGGCACCTCCACAAGAGCAGAAGAAACACCCTTACAGAGCTCCTTGCTCATCTCTGATATTTAAATATTTAGAAATACCATTTTAGTGCTACAAGTGATGGAGAAAGCTGATGTGGAGCTAAGCGAAAAGAAAGGATAACAGGAGAAGGGAGAAAAGATTCCAAGGTATTGTCACTATAAACAACAGTGGAGACCACTATATTAAATAAGTTAGCATAATGACGTATGTAATTTTTGATATTATGTTAATAATTATTTGCATCATGGAAATGTTTAGATCAAATGGAAATCAGGTTCTATTGCACTTGGTGCTTGAAAAATATAGTGTAAGAAAAAGACCCTATGAGTTTGCAAATAAAATATGGGGAAAAAAAGACCAAAGGAAATGAGAAAGCACGTATTATCCCCTTTTCTCTCTAAATATGATGATGGACAGGGTTTCCTGCACATGCAGAGAACTTTTCACTTTAAATGTATTATCTTATATAAATAGTCTGATCAGTCCTCAGAGAGTCATCCACCATGCTAACACTTGAAAAGTTTGGAAACAAAAATTTAACTGTCCTATCCAGATGTATGAAAAGAAATAAAGCACTAGTGACAAATCTACTCATTTTTTTTCTGAAATCTTTTTGTTCTTATTTAGGAAAATGGATTAGGTTTTCAGTATTATTGTTGACAGAATGGTGTATATTTTCTCCTGAAGCTGCAAGGATATTTAAGAATTGGGCTCTGAGAGATTGGTACTGTCTGCCCTTTATACTCATAAAGGATGTGCACTAAAATATATTCTTGCTACCACATCACCCAAAAAGTACTTGGAGTAAGCCATTATGCTGAGACTATTTTACAACAATGTATTTTCACCAAAACAAGAAAGATTACAAAGTGAAATACTTTTAGATATCTTATTCTCAAAAAGGAGTCCATGCCTTTGAGCCAGACATCCAATCTTTACACATAGTGAAAATAAAGTGAAGCACCTCTGAGCAGTGCTCATAAGGGTCATGGTGGATCAATACTCTGGGGGCAGATTTTAAAATATAGATAGTAAAATGTTATTACATTAAAATTTTATATTAAATATTATATGTTGTCTTAATGAATATTTAATAGAAAATGAAAGTAAATATTCAGAAATTATTTGCTTTGGCTTTATGAAAATCTCTTTTGATCTTGCAATTTTTGACTGCCTGCTATTTAGCAGGGTATTATATCCAATGCTTCAATTTTATTTCAGACAGAGAAAAATTGCTGAGTGCTTCAGTGAAGTTCAGTACTTTTTTTTAGTTAATTCATTTGTGGAAGAGCACACCAAAGAATTCTTGTAACTCTCCAAAAATAAATCACTCAAAGAGGAAACTATTCTGCAGTTGCAGTAATTTTGTCTAGTAGATCAGAGAGAGAACATAAAAACTTTAGAGTTCAAGTAAATACACACTCCCTGCTTTCAATAAGTATCACCAGCAATTTTCTAAGTTCACTATTTGCCACAAGTAATATATTCTTCCTTCTTACTTCTTTTGCAACACCTAGCAATTTCCATTTCTGATGATGTCTGTCCAGTGTAAATTTACAGGAGCTATGAGCTCATAGCCTTGGATTCTTGTCCAGATCACTTAGTCATTTAGCATTTAAAGGTGATACTGATGTGTTTGATGGTGTCCGGCATTGCTGGCTGTCAAATACGCTGCAAGTGAGAAAACAATTATTTGTTTTTCTAGCTGCTTAAAATCAATTTTTTTTTCCAGATCAGGTGAGTAAACATAGCAAATAAACATGGCATAATGAAATGTGTGGATTCACTATTTGATGTGAGGTAAAAATTTCATAAAACAAAGAAAAATCATGAGATTTCAGTAAATTTGTATGGATAATTAGCTAATTAACTGAAGGATCTTTAAAGAACCTTCACTTTTCTGCTGTATTGATACTCTTAAGTTACAGTTTTGACTGAGCCCAAATGCCTGTGCTGTTAAAAGTAATGGGTATGTATATCTACACTATCAATTTTGATCTATCTCTAATGCCAATATAAAAGTACTTATATTAACCTTATAGAGAACGTCTTCCTGTAATTTAAATGTCACTTGACAGACGCAACATTAATGGAAAGCTGTTTAATGATGTCCTTTAGGGTTTTTTTTGTTAGAAGACCTCTAGCAAGAAGACATCTAATCTCCTTCTATGACCAGGTGACCCACCTAGTAGATGAGGGAAAGGCTTGGACGTTGTCTTCCTGGACTTCGGTAAAACCCTTGACACTTTCTCCCCTAGTGAAGCTGTCAGCTCATAGCTTAGATAGGTGTACTCTTTGCTAGCTTAAAAACTGGCTAGATGGCTGAGTCCAGAAAGTTTTGGTGAAAGGAGTTAAATCCAGCTGGCAGCTGGTCACAAGTGGTGTTCCCAAGGGCTCAGTGCTGGGACCAATCATGTTTAATGTCTTCATCACCTATCTGGATGAGGGGATTGAGTGCACCCTCAACAAATTTACAGATGATGATAAGTTGGGAAGGACTGTTGATCTGCCTGAAGATAGGAAGGCTCTACAGTGGGACCTGGACAGGCTGGATGGATGGGCTGAGGTCAATTGTATGAGGTTCAATAAGGCCAAGTTCTGGGTCCTGCACTTTGGTCACAACAACCCCATGCAATGCTAGGCTTGGGGAAGAGTAGCTGGAAAGCCTCCTGGAGGAAAAGGACCTGGGGGTGCTGGCTGGAAAGGAGGTTGTAGTGAAGTGGGTGTCAGTCTCTTCTTCCATATAACCAGTGATAGGGTAAGAGGAAAGGGCCTCAAGTTGCATCACAGGAGGTTCAGATTGGATATTAGGAAAAACTTCCTTACTGAAAGAGTGGTCGGACAGTGGAACAGGCTGCCTAGGGCAGTGGTGGAGTCACCATCCCTGGAGGTGTTCAAAAACCTTGTGGACGCAGCACTTCATTACATGGTTTAGTTGGCATAATGGTGTTGGGCTGACTGTTGGACTTCATTATCTTAGTCTTTTCCAACCTTAATGATTCTATGATCCTATGACATTCTCAAAAATTGTATGTGCTTATCTGATTTAAAAGTTTTAAATCAGTTTTAAAATGAATTCTCTTTTAAGCAACATAGTCTCTATAGATTATACCATTCTACGGGATGAAATAAATTAAGAATATTTTAATATCTGTAGATACCAAACAGGACAAGTTCTCCTGGAAAAAGATAAAAAATAGAAACTGTTAAAACAGCAGTGTGTCCAAAATATTTTATCTTTGCTCTTGTTTATTTAATGTTTATAAATTAAACCCCTAATTAACTCCAGCTGAGCTTGAAAAGGCAGAGTTAGAGTTCAAATTTTAGTGCTGTTGGCATCATAATCTTCAAAGTAAATTTCCTCCTCAATATACTATCTCTTATCATTAACAACCAGGACATCCTTTATCCTACTTTTACTGGATCAAAAAAGAGAGATAAGAGCGTAATACATCTTTGCTGAAACTGATCGAACCCTCTCCCAAGCAAAGTTCATCAAAATTTAACCTGGCGACCACAACAAATGTGTTAATATTTTAGCTAAAGTTACTTGGAAAGATATCTCTAGTAAGGACCCTGAAGTTTGTCACCCAGTGGAATTACAAACTGTATTTGCACCTCCTGCAGTATGCTTACTTCAGCTTTGACATTATGCTGAGACAGTGGCTTGTACTTACAGACTTTTTTTGGATTTCCTTCCAGAACTCTCAAGAGACACATAGCTCTTTCTTGTATCACAAAAGCAACCTTCAGAGTTAATAATGCTTTCAAAATGTTTCTAACACATAAATTATTAATTTAACCTTTATAATCAGTGCCTTTCCACTGCTGACTTATATCTATATGTTGTTGTGGTGGAGAGGATTGGAGGAAGTGAAGAGCTATAAAAATAAAAGAAAAAAATATTATAAATACTTGGAAATCCTATCTAGTACATTTTACTTCAACTAATAGCATCTCATCTTCAGATAGGTGAATCTTTGATAAGAAAGTAAATGCAAGTTAACATGTAAAATATTCTAATAACTAGTAAGAAACTTAAAATACAGACTGATAGTTTCCAGTAAAGGAAAAGTTATTTCTAAAAAACTAAAATTCTAATATCAGATGAGTAAGTCACCACATGAAACCTCTGCTCACTGAGAAACGTCTCATTAACTGTGACTAGGACACTGCACTTTTTAGATATAATTTCTAGGTAATCTTTTTGGTATTAACAACTTTAGCAACAAACGGCTAAATATATTTATTCCTGTCTTTCTTGTTTTTCCAGAAAATGAAATAGTGGTCCTTGCTGCATTGTGCCCAAGCCCATAGGAACAGCTGTGTTTCAACAATGTGAGGTGTTTCTTGTGTGCGAATTTTTAATCTTCAACCAGATCTAAGATTTTTTAATTATTGTTTTAGGATAAAAGCAATGTAGAAATATGTATAAAGCAAAGGGCTGGAATTTGATTTTGTACTATTTTATTTCTGAGAGTGGGCCTTAATAAAAGTTAAGGGTTATATATTACACTATTGCAATATAATTCATATTTAAAAGAACTTAATAGAACCATTAGAAGACCATTTGATTTTTTTTTTTTAAATGTAACATTTTATTTTCTCAGTAGAAAAGGATTTTTTAAACAAAATTTGCAGTTTGAAAAGCGAATAAAGAAGAGAATAGCCTTTGGAAAATATTTGCAGGGTTTTTTCATCCCAAAGAGAAAAACACACTGAAATTGTTTTACTGTTCAAGGAAAATACATGGGCTTTCATTGCTGGCATTCAGGATATGGAGACCTTCAATTTTATTTGTCTGTGAAAGAAACAAAATATTAGAAAAGAGCTTGAAAATGAAAGAAAAGAACCACTTTATTTCAAGTCCCTTCAGGGAAGTCAATATTATTCATCACCAGCTCTGTGCAGGAAATGTAAACACAGGTCAAGTTTAAAGAAGACACAGGCATAAAAAGAATGAAAGACACTTGTCTTTCATTTATGTAAGAGATCCTACACAACAACTTTGAATGTATGTGGGAGAACAGAAAAATACAGACTGAGAGGGCTGGAAGTTCCTTCTGATGTTTCCTCTTATAAATTGAGGAGGAGTAGAAAGACGACATGCAGAGTGTTGAAACTCCAGGGACCTGCAAGTACCATGCCTCCTAGATGTCCCTTAGTTAGAAAAGTTCTAAACCTCCTCTTTATATAGTTGTTCTAAAACCAGTACAGTTGGAAACTTAAGCTAATACTGAAGATTAAGTTCTCTGCTTTGGCAGCCATTAACAGAAGGATAATTTTTCTTCTGCTCTGTATGTTCTGCAGACAACTTCCCCAGTCAAGCTAGATGTACCGGAAAACCAATTCTGGCAATCATTTGCACTGGGGCCTGCTCAGATGATGGAAAGGCAACACTGTCATCAGATCACACAGTATAAATTGCTTATCAATTCAACAACAAAAACACTAACACATTCTTTGACAAACCCAAAACAATACCTCTGCCTTCATCAGTCAGTAAGCACTGGACTGTCATTTTGCATAGCCTTCAAACAGAAGGCCAAAAGCCAACACTACTGAAGTGTTGTAATCTATGATATTGGCACAACTGTCTCCCTGACTGTTTTTATCTAAACACTGATAACCTAAAGAAACTATGGTTTGGACTTTTCCCCTCTATTCCAGAACAATTTTCTATTGTTACTTTAAGTAAGTACAATAAATAGATTACTAAAATCTTACTGAATATATTTAAACTGCTTGAATGTAAAAAAGAAAAAATAAAAAAGGCTGGCAACGATACTTATCAGTATTACTTTAGCAAGAAATATTTTATCAGATATTTGCATATACTAATATGATGCAAAAATAAAAACAAAATAGTGTTCAGTGGCAGTGAAATCTAGAGCACATTTTTAACAACTTGCTGGCATAAGTGATCATGGAGCCAAAAGGGAACAGAGCTTTCCTGGACCTCATACCTACAAGAAAGGAAGACTTGACTGTGGAAGCTGGAGACAGGCTTGGCTGCCTGGGACCATGAGAAAGTGAAGTTCAGAGTCCAGAAAGAAGGGGCATGGCAAAAAGCAGAACACAACACTGGATTTCAAGAGAGCAGACTTGACCCTCTTCAGATACCTACTTGGAAGAATCCCATGAGATACATCCCTGGAGGGAAGACAGGTACAGAAAGAATTGTTGATATTCACAGACCACCTTCTCCAAGTGCTAGACAGATGTGTCCCAAGAAATAGGAATTCAAGATAAAAAGCAGGAGGATGCTTGCATGGATGAACAAGGGAAAATGTGGTCTTGCTGCTGAGTGGGGCAGGGGGCCAGGTGCAAAAAGACAGAGAAAAGGATGAGATACTCAATGTCTTCTTTGCCTCAGTCATTACCAGTAAGATTAACCTTCAAATCTCTCAGGCACCTATGACTACAGGTGAAGTCTAGAGCAAGGAAGACTTCCCCTTGGTTAGCAACCACCAGGTCAAGGAGCACTGCATGTACATAAGTCCTTTCTGGGTTGCATCCATGAGTGCCAAGGGAGCTGGCTGATATTATTGCAAGCTCATTCTAGGGTATCTCTGCTTACGTAACTCGGCAGCCTTTTACAAAGAGATGACACAGCACCAGAAAGTCTGGTTAGAGGTCCGTCACAGTGGTGTCCTCCAGGGGTTGAACTGCAGCCAATACTGTTTAGCATCTTCACTGATGACCTGAGGATAGAGTGCACTCTCAGCAGTTATAAACCATTGGTTTATAACCAATGCAACATTCTTAGATAAACAGGGTGATATAAGTGTGCTTATATAGCATTTTCCCAACATATCAAATTTGCTGCTAACAAATATTTTCAGACTCCATACAGACCAACCTGATTCTGGAAATTTTGAATGCTTAAAAATATATTGATACTAATAATTGGGAAATGGAAATATTCTCTTTGACTTTCTTACTCTCCCAAAGATATTGTATACTGTGAAAATTGTGAAAAATTCACACTTGTTGAATATCTGATGCAGAATCATCAATCCTCCGCAGAAACATCACTCAATAACATTCAGTTACTATTATTAGGAGTTGTATACAAAAAAGGAACATAGTGGTCTCTATCTACAGCTACAGTATTAGTGCACAGCAATTAGTGCTTTTAAGAGTTTAATTCTCAACTTCGTGGCAGTTGCCAATATTCACTGACCCAAGTAGATACATTATAGTCACTACAGATTTTCTACCATTCCTACCAATAAATGCTTGCTGAACACAATGGTCACAGTATTATTAGAACCCCTGCATTATTATGGTAGTGACCATAATACACCCAAATACATTCTTAAATCTCTACTGTGCCTGAAAAATCAAGAACGGTTTTCACTTAGAGTGTTGCAGAATTCTTTTTGCTAATTAAGTCAGGTGAGAGTTGGGTTCATTAGACATCAACTGTAGAGAATAATCCAGTATCCAGCACTTTCTTTGAGGCAAAACCACGATAGTTAGATGGCACGGGAAGCTCTTTTCTCAAATACTGGGAATTCCCAGTACTATTTCCATTCTATTGTGGCAGACTTGAGTCTGTGATTTGAAAAATTGGTGATATTCTGTATGTAGACAAGAGATTACAGCAAACTTCACACAGAACAATTTCGCTCATCAGTAATTAATTTGGTCCTGTAGTATCATAGGCAGTGGTATTTTATAATGCTAGCCAGAATTCCTTTAAGTTCCATCCTAAAAACAATTAGATTTCTTGCTGCTAGTGTTGATGATACTGTTTTGATGGGTTTAGGCTGCAGTTTTCCTCAACACCTACAGCACAAAACACACTTGCCTCTATTATAGTTGAAGTGCAAAGTAACACCAGTTTGTCAAAACATGAGATGATATACCAAAGGATTTTACTTTTCAGCGGACACAGAACAGAGTGAGCCAGGTTATACACTTCTTTTGTAGAGTCAGTTTGTATTTTTGCAAAAAATCTCTTATCTTCCCAAAAGTATTCTTTCTACTTGCTTCCATCTTAGCTTTCTTTACATGAGTTCTACTGCTTTGTGTCACACACATACACACCTCTACTTTTCTGCCATTTTGTCAACGTTTGACTCAGGTTTGACAACAATGCTCTTGATCCCCTCCCCCTCCCTCCCAGCTAGGGAAGGAGAGAGAGAAAAAGAGAGAGACTTGGCTGGATTGAAAACTAAACTACACAGCTTTAATTAAACACTAATGATATAAGAAAATATATACAATTATATACAAATATGTTCGGGTATGTACTGAACCCCTATTGCCTCCCCGCACCCCCAGCAACTCCCACAGCATCTCCTGAACTGTGAACTGTCCCGAAAAATCCTGGAGCTGCCAGAGAGCGCACAGAGTGATGAGGGTCAGGAGAGCTTGAGCCTGGAGGTCAACAGTGATAGATGGACAGAGTCCTCCCTGGATGCTGGCCATGAGCAGAAGAGAAGGGAAGAAGAAGCAGGAAGGAAGTAGTCTCTGTGATCTCTGACCTTCCTCTGAGCTAACGTAGATATATGGAATGGAATATCTGTCTGTCTAATTCAGCCTCCTACGGGGGGGTCATAGATCTCCCCATAGATCTCCCCATAGTGTCTGAGCCAGCAGAGTAAAGGTGTGACCTTGAAGACCCAGCAGTTAGAAAAGCATTCCACTGTTATCAGTCTTAGTTGGAATGCTCTGCTGCTAGTTAAAAGAAAGCTTACTGAAGGAAAAAAAAAAAAAAAAATCAGTAAAAGGAAAATAGGCTTCATCCTGGCTCAAACCAGGACACATTTACTCACCTGTATTCAGTTGCACATTCATTGACTACAATTTGGGCAAATAATAGTGACAAGCTATTCAACATCATCTGCAACAGCAGAAAATATACATTTTGTTGGGGTATTTTCCCCCTGCTAAAATAGTCAGCAGTGTAATAATTTGATCATTAAAACCTCTAATTGGCAGACTACGGGAAAAAGTTAAGTGTGAGTAAATATCAGTTTAAATTAATGTTCAGCTTATGAAAGTGTTCAGTCTGAAAAATGTTCAGAATTCTGCTGGCCTCTGTAAGGGAACACAGGAAGGCTTGGAAGTCTGAAGAGCTTAATCTCAAAGAAAACTTAATATTTAAAGACAATTAATGTGAAGCGAATTATTGTCTGCCAAAAGGCTCCTTAAGAATCACTTAATATTTGAATCCACTTAAACACCCAGAATGGAAGGAATGGTGGAAGGCTGCCACATTCAGCACTCTATTGTTCTCCCTTTAACTTCAATCAACCTAACTGATACATGCAAGCCCCAACTCTTAATGGTTTGCTGCCTGTTTCTTTAAGAATGAATGTTTCATTAAAATAAAGGTTAGCACCATCGGGTGTTAATGGCATTGCATTTCTATTCACAACACTAAGTGTAATTTGAATCAACACAAGAAACAGAAGGAAAAGAAGGAATGACCTTTCTTGAATGATGCTGCAGGAAGAGAAATGTCAATAAAAAGCAAATAGTGTTTTGCATATCCCCTTACAAATAGCTATTTCCTATGAATGCACTTAACAGAATAGGCTTCTTTCTGAGCCATCAGCTTGGCACAAGGTATCACTCACCAGCATGGGAGTGAAATAAGAGCTCACACATCCCATGCAGTGTCTCGTGCTGCTCAACTGCAGCAATCAAATATACAGAAAGCTCTATGTTCCTTCAAAATTATAATAAGTTTAGGACAAGCAGAATAGAAAAAAAATAGGACCAGCAGATTAGAAAAAAACAATTATCTTTGGCTATCTGGCTAAAATTCTAAGAATGTCAAGCAAACAAATACAAGACCATAATATAAATGCTGTAAAAAGATCATAACGCAAAAAATATTCAAGACTTGAAATAGCAAACACTAGTAAATGCAGATTTATTTTAATATAACTATATTGTTCCTGAATAAGTCCCCAGATTTTCTGATTCTTCTAAAACTGGAATAAATCTTGGTAAAAGCACTTTTGAGTTATTCTCAAATTTCCCAAAATTTCCGTAGCTTCCTGTAATTAGCTTGATCCAAATAATTTCATGTGATAGAAAAAAAAAATCCCAACAAATAATAAAGAAGAAACACACCACCACCACCAAATGAACATGAATCTTGAAGTACATAAATGTGATAGGCTCATTTTTCCACGTTAAGAATGTAGCAACACATCCACTCTGAAATAAAGAAGACATTTTGAAAGCAGTGCCTTCTGAAAGCAGCGGGTGTGTGAACAATTGACTTTAAAAATCTACATTACAAATAAATTTATTTCTCTTCCATGCAGGTCATGCACCTGCAGGAAGGAATTCCAACTTGATCCACCTCTGAGCATTTAAAGTATGTGTTCTCTATCCTCTTTATCCTTCTTTTTACCCCCTAAGGAAAAATATGAACAGAAATTAAGAAATGCAGTGATAAACATGTTGGAAAATTAAAAACATGTAATGAGATAACGTGCCAGTCTTCCTAATCAGCTCTGGCCTGTCAATAAGTCTCAGGATCACTTTGTCTCAGCCATGTTGATCTATTATGAGCTCAGCATAGACCAGTCCCAACCTCTGAATTCTCACCAGAACAGGGACTGATAAGCTTATTAAAACATTGACATTAGTTCAATGACAATTGCAGGAGTTTACATCTTAAGAAGTGGAACAGGGTTTAAAGATCTTGGAAAAATAAATCACTTTTGTTTCTACAAACATAATCAATTTAACCCTCACTATGGATGTCTCTTTTCTCCTTCCTCTCTTACTGCCCTTAGCTAGCACATTTGACATTAACTGAACCATGTGTAAAACGATTTGTTTGTATGGCTATATACTAAACAAAAAACAGATTTCTGGAGAGATTAAGGGTAAAGATTAATTGTAATTTTTACTTTTTCCCCCTATAATTAGTTATCAGTATTGCTTACAGGGGAAACTAATCACCCCAACAGGAATAAGTTCTAAAACAGCAATTCAAAACTACCACCTGGAGACCAATTTTATCAATTTTCGTATTTTCAGAAGTTTAAATTCACCTTAAACGTTCATCTGAAAGAATCCTCAGAGATTCAAACAAACAAACATACTAAGAAACAAACAAAAAAGAATCAGAAACAAAAAAGCAGGCTAGTAATGGAACACTTATTGAAGCTTTAATTAGGAAGAGACACTTTATCACTCTGTAATCACTGCATTGAGTTAAATGTCTCAAGTACAATAACTAAAATAGAATGGTGCCATTCAAAGAAATAGAATGAAACAATCTACCATTTTTTTGCTTATTCTTCGTTTCTACAGATCTCCTTTTGTAAGTATCATTAAAAATGCATTTTTATATTGCTTGGAGGTAACCTCTTCCCACGAGGTCAATCACAAAAATAACAGAAGTGGCAACTGCAAACATACTTCTTGTATTAGGAATCTCCTATGAGTTCAACATGTGTTCGTGCAGAATAGCAAGACCACTGACGCTTTGAATAATTAGTCTTTCTGCAAGGAAAATTAGACCACTTTCCTTCACATCAGAGTAACTTTGAAGGAAATCTGTTGAAGTTAGGTTTTCACTAACATAAACAAGAAGGAGAAATCAGGGAGATGGAAGGGGGAAAAGGATATTTTATAGGGCAACACTGTGAAGAAAACAAAGAAAAATAGAAGTTTTTAAGCAGTATACTGACAAAATCAAACAGTGAAATATGATAAACAGATTAGCCATATAATAAGTGTCTTAATTTGAAATTTTACAGCCTGTCAACTTAAGACACCCCTGTATTCTGGGAATATAATATAAGTATGTAATAAGCTTTCAAATCCTTATTCTGGGCTCTTTTTCAGCAAGTTTAGTACTACGGTTTGGTACATTTTTTTTTTGACAAATATAGTAGCAATATCCTGGTGGATTATTAAGGAAAGAGAAACTATCTTGAAAGCTGTTTCATTAGCAGATTACTTCACTGTAAAATAAAAGGCCTGCAGGCAAGCACATTATGATACATCGGGTATGGACAGAGACAGTCTTATTAAAAACCAATAGCATGTTTCTGACAAGAACTGAGACAAAATTCAGAAAATTAAATGCAATAAGTTTCTGCATATTCAAAATATCAGTGAAAATTTAAGTCCTTATTGTATATATAATATGGAAAACAAAAAATATGGAAAAAAAAAAAAGAAGACCACCAATAAAAGCAGATTTTACTTCCAGAGTAGTAGGAGAGTTCTGGTTTTGCTGTACAGTTGGGTTTATTTGTTTATTTTAAAGAAATCTGAAAAATTCTCCTGGTTTCACAGAAAATGTTCCCCAAATATCAGAATGTTAAAGGACTTCATAAACTTGTTGGCCTTTCTTATCACACACTGAAAGTTAAATCTCATTGTTGCATCCTCCTCACAGGCTCCTGAGATCAGTGCCTCTGAAAGCACTGCCTCTAATAGCTGAAACCTGGAAGATGCAGCAACCCAGAGTGCCTGCACAGCCTGTTTCCCAGGTGAGAAGTAGGTGAGTCAGTTCTTTCTGAAAAGTTTTTTTCCCCCATCATTGACAAAGTTATACGAGAAATCACCTCCTGGAGCCCACAACAGAGCTGAGACTCCAGCAGAGGATGCTCTGCAGCTCCTGCGTTACTCTCTGAAGGATCTTCCACTGAACTTATGCCACGCTGAACTCAAAATGTGCCAAATGGGAAAAGAAATTAATACTGTAATTGCATCAGTTAAGACATTTCTATAATTACTTATAGCTCTACGATTGTTTATTCATTCCTCTGCCAGCTTAGAAATATCAACCGTTTAAACAGAGAGAAGTGCAAATGAAAGTTAAATCAATTACTGATAAAACTTGCTGAAAAATACACAGGAGTAAGTCTAGTCAGACATGCTAACAACTATGCATTCATTATCTTCATAGATGTTGGTAGCAATTAATCTTTTTTACATTATTGAAATTAGAGAGCAATATGTTGCGTTACTGGACCTGCAGGAGGCAGGATATCTCTAAACCCTGGGGGATGGGGGAGCCCATGGACCTGAATAGTAAGTTAGCAGGCTATGCCTTATTTAGCACATTTTTTAATGTCACATGTTGCTCACACTGAACTTCAAACATTACACTTAGTAGACTCCCACGTTTGAATTGCATGGGCTGAGTTCTTTGCTGTAATAGCTCTATTCAAGCTAAAAAAATAAGGTGACTAAGGGGGATATAGGCAGTAACTCAGGAGAATGTTCAAGTCATCAGCTTGGATTTAATAGTAGGGTAGAAAACCATCAACTGAACAGTGAGGGAAGAAAATTTTATATCTCTAAGGTATACAGCAGTAAAGTGCAACCTCCTGCAAGGACACTGCAATAGGAGCTGCAGAGGAGTTATTCAGTGGTATGTCTGAAACGATGTTCAAAGCCTTAGTCAGCAAGATACCATCACCAGTGCAAACCTGTGCCCATCCTCAAAATAACAGCTGCAGGGCATTATAACACCTTCTCTCACTCACCCTCTCAGTACACATGGGGATAAGATTTCAACTTGGATTTTTAATTACATTTGTTTTCAGAGTGGAAACAAGGGGTGTCTTTTCAACCTGCCACTGGAGAAAAAAGGAACTAATTTTCATTCATAAATACATGATCAAACCTTTGCTGACTTCACAAGTGGACTGTGTGCATTTGCCTCCCCCTTTCTGCTGTCACTCAGCACTTTGAAGAACAGTGTCTTCTACCAAAATATCTGGCACACTTCTTTCTTTTTCCATGATGGCCAAAATTTGAATTAGGTGATCTTTGGCATCTTCCACTGTGGGCTTGTGACCTGGCCAGGAAGAGTCTCAGGTACGTTTCCCCAGCAATGGGAATTCCAGGTACCGTTAGGGAGTGCGTGATCTCCCCAGCTCACTCCTTACATCAGAAGTCCTCTCTGATTTGGGCCAAGAGCTTAAAAAATGAAGTAAATGGACATGAAAAAAATATTTTTAAAAATATTCTTGGATAGGCAAGTCATAAGCATCTGAACTAGTGAGCAAAAAGAGGAAAAAAAGAAGAGAACCACTAAACAGAAATAAGTCTTAGAAGGTGAGCTAAGAGCAAAGGAACATTGTCTTTGCCTGCAGGAGCAATGTCACCAAAACTACATAGGCCTGAATGTCCTCCCCCTACTTCTTCCTGATTCAAAGGATTGTTACTGGGGATATGCCAGCCAGATGTTGAGAAGATGTCCCAATTTAACGTGGATTCAAAGGGCTGTGCAAAGGAAAGAAGATGTGATGCAATCTGACCTCTGAAAGAGTTTTCTGGAGGAGACATAATGGGAATTGCAACTTATGGAAATAAGCCTAGATATGAGTCAAGATCTTCTTATGGCGGCATATAATGTGTCAGAGACTGTTCAGTGACCAGCAAGGGTATGTGGAACATTCCTTGTCGTGTCTCAAATGATAGAGTCCTGTGTTAAGCAAGCACAAACACTGCAGGCAAGATGGCAGGCTACCTCCCTCTCCCGGCTCCTCTCCACGTTGCCGCCCCTGGTAAATTTCCAGCTCTAGCTCTGCACATGTGCCGACCACCAGGGCTTGCCTTGGAAGAAGTCCCCTCCCCAGCTCTGATTGCCGAGGACCCCAGAACCTTGCAGAACGACGAACTGCACAAGTGCAGGACCTCAACGCCGAGAGTGGTCCCTGGGGGACAGGCCATTATAGAAGGGGTGAACGCGTGCTACGTGCTTGTCGACCCGTGGACCACGACCTGGGGCTGGAGGATTACGGAACCGGGCAATACGCTGAAAACGACCTCGCTGTAATTAAGTGTGGTGATATCTGGCCTATCTTCTCATCTTTCTTTCAGTCGTTCCTTTCTTTCTGCTTCTCATTTTCTTCTATGAGTTAAAGGGTTACAGCATCCTAGCCGTTTTCCCTAGTTAGATCCATTCCCGGGTACTGGAGTAGTCATTGTGTCAACAATGTAGTAGTCAACAACTTCGCGATTGCCCGCCATTAACACCGAAGTAGGGAGCTCTTACAAAGCTTTTGTTGTGATTCCTCTGGGCCATTTGCCGTGGCTTCTGTTTTTCACCGCGCACTGCCACCGAGACGGCACTTGAGAACTTCTGGGGTATAAAAAAAAAGATTCACCTCCTTTGAATCCCACCAAGTAGAACGAGGCATGTCAACCCAAAATATAAAAACAACTAATCCGGGCGATTTCACCAACCTTGGTTGTAGCTAACGGAGATAACTAAAATGGAAAGAAGTTGTCTTGTAACCCAGGCAGTGACAGAAGAGAGAAGATGTAAAATCTTACGGTGTCATGAAAGGAAGAGCATTTTTGCATAACCAAAATGTGAACATACAAAAAAACCCCAATGTTTGTTTGCATAATTCAATGATAGAAAAACCTGTTTTCACCATTTTTTCTCTCTCTTATGATGGAATAAATTAATATTTTCTTAACTTACAAATAATCCTTAGAATTACTAAGATTTTGTTAAACTTTACAGAATCTGAGAAGCACTCCAAGAACAAAAATACTTTGTGTCTCAAAAATATTACTTCTTACTCAAGATGAGAATAAAATATATTCCACTTTAGCCTTAAAATTATATCGAGTGGTGAAACTGAAAAAGCTCTTTCTTGCTCTCCTCTCTTACAGATTCTTTGCACCTCTACTAGAAAGCTAAAAATAAACGCAACAGCAAAACTCAGATGATGTTTCATGTATTAGAGATGATTGAGAATGATTGAATTTTTTCAAAACGTCTTGACTTAAAGGTATAAAATAAACTTTAAAAAGAATGCTGTACCCCTCCAGCTCAGTTCAGTTTGAATCTCAGTTACCATTTCCCTTTGATAGTCTGTGTAAGTTGCAGGCACAGCCTCCAGCAAAGACAATTCAAAAATAAATGCTGTAAGGATGCATTTTTCATCCCAATAAGCAAGGGAGAGATTTAAACCCGTGTTTCTGCCATGCAAGAAATATAACCATACTTCAAAAAATAAAAACACAGATGTTTATATTAATTTTAATATATTTTAGATATAATTTTAATATAAAAAGTGTTAAATAATACAATTAGTATATTCCATATGGTAAAGGAAAATAACTTTTATTTAATATTCTTAAATATGTAATGTAAATTTCTATTACTGTGCTATCGTGCTGCTGCTTTGTAAAGCACCTCAGGGTTTTTTTCCCCCATCAGAGAAAACTGCTGTGGTTTTCTATTCAAAATCTGATCCAGTCCAGCCTTCTTTAATTCACAAGCTCTGTTAAGAGTTAGCCACTTACCTCTGAAGAGGATGAGTGAGTATTTTAAAACAAACAAGAATCCTACATAAATACATTGTTACAATTTAATACCTTGACATTATAATAATATGGAAATGCAAAAGATTTGGAGGCCCAAGGGTAACTTTAATGTATTATATGTACATTACATTGTATTTTCCTGAATATATTTACTACTTAAAACTCATATAGAAAGCATAGGAGTCAGACTCCCAGTATTTTTAAGGGATCAAATTTGCCTTTGAAGTAATTCCAGGGTATTCTGGGGAAGGTTTATAATAGAAGCTTAGACCAAATGACTTTTCTTACAACATGAGAATCTAGTGACAGAACCATGAACAAAACAGGGGAGTGTTAGAACTTCACACTTACTAATTATACATGAAATTGTAAATTTTCTGTTATAAATACTGTTCAGCTATACAAACAATTCTAAATGCTGTACATACATATCATCATGAGATGATTTGTCACTGCTGTTTTCTAATTTATTTATTTTTATTCCTACTTTTGTTGTCTGAAGGGAAACAATTGTATTTAAGTAATCAAGTTTCATATCTGCCAGTAGTACTGGCACAGTTTGGCAAATGTGTATTTGGTCTGGCTAGGATGGCATTATTGCCTTCATAGCAGGCCAAATGGTGCAGTGTTTTGAATTTGTGACCAAAACAGTACTCACAAAACACTGATGTTTTAGTTATTGCTGAGCAGTTACTGCACAGCATCAGGGCCTTCCCTGTTTCCCACACTACTTTGCAGTGAGTAGACTGCAAGTGAGCAAGAGACTGGGAGAGGACACTGCTGAGTTAGATGACCTTAACTGATCAAAGAGATATCCCATACCTTAAAGCATGATGCTCAAAAATAAAAACTCAGAGGAAGAGCAGGGAGAGACACACATTCATTTGTGACAGACACTTGATGATTACGTGCTTTCCAAGAAGTGGCTGTACATCTGCCTGCCCCTATATGGAGAGTAGCGAACAAACTTATTTTGCTTTGCTTTGCCTTGCTTGTGCAGCTTTACTTCACTTTTTAAACAATGGTTATCTCAACCCATGAGTTTTCTCACTTTTGCCCTTCAAATTCTCTGCCCCATGCCGCTGGAGGGAAGTGAGCTGTGGGGTGCTTAGATGTCTAATGGTGCTAACCCACAGTAGGATGTTAAATTTATGTTATTTAAAAGGCATTTTTATAGATGCAAATAACTAATAGATAATTTAAAAATTATATAGATATGTAATGCCATATATATGTGTATATATAAATATATATGTGTATAGAGGCTTTTCACACACAAACACGCACACACACAAATATATGCATGCTCTTACTACTGACATGCAACTTAAGATTCCAGTGACCAGACAGCAGTGACCTTCCTCATACACCGACACAAACATGAGCAGCACTGACAACCCCATCCTGGTCCTCTCCAGCTAAACTGGGCTAAAATCTGCTAGTGGAACATGTGCACTGACAATCACAGAATCACAGAATCCTAGGGGTTGGAAGGGACTTCCAAAGATCATCTAGTCCAACCCCCCTGCCAGAGTAGGATCACCTAGAGTACATCACACAGGAACGTGTCCAGGCGGGTTTTGAAAGTCTCCAGTGAAGGAGACTCCACAACTTCTCTGGGTAGCCTGTTCCAGTGCTCTGAACATATGGGTGTCTCCTGTACCTTGGTCTTAAGACACTCAGCCTACTCAGTAGCTCACCTGTGGTCTCATCCTGTTGCTGTGCTTGGACCTACAGACCCTTGAGGTTTGTGTTTTCCCTCCAGTGGCTGGCACTCAGATCCCTTATCATGTTTGCAGGTTACTCCAGCTTGAAGGTCACTGTCACCTACACGTACACAAGTCACAACTGAGAGCACACCCACACAGATTGCATTTCGAAGTAGTATTTGATAAAAACGTGGGACGAACTGCAGTGATAAGGCAGAGTCAGACAAGTGTAATAACCAACTCCTGTTTACATGTGGCCAGCCTCTTTTATCCCCTTTTCCTGCTTATTTTACACTTGTAATTCTCCTTGATTCACCTTTACCCCTCTCTGTGGTTCTTTCCCTAAACAATTTACACCAAATCTCACACATTGCCACAATCCCTTAACATAGTGCCCATAATACACACTATGAAGTCCCAAAATGCTCTTCCCTGTGCATCACTGCAGCCCTTCAGGCTGGTGACTGCTTTTAGTCTGCAAGGCATTAAAAGGAGAGAGTTTCCCTACTGATCCCTCTGGGTGAGTTTCACTTTAGGGACAACAGTCTGTCCTCCTTGGATGGTCTAGGGAGCAGTCGACTCAGTGCTTCCTTCTCGCTGTGATTAGGATCCTACACTTAATATTACTCCTTGGATGCTCTTGGGGTCCCAGTGCTTAGGTGGTGAGCCCTACACCTCACAAACACAACTAATAGCATAGGTAGTACTTAATTCTGGATAGATATATACATACATACATATATATATAACAAATCCCACAAGTTACGGAAGCTCTCCTTTTTTCAGAGTTATGTATGCAGAACTTATCACTGACATCTTGTGCTATAGTCCTCCTGTCACTTCACTGTTTTTTTTGCCTTAGTACTGCACCCTGGGACCTTGGTTGTGATTTGACACAATAATACTGCCATCCAAAAGGCAAGATGTAAAATGGGGAAACACTTTAGTGAAGGAAAGGTATTCCCAAGTGACATTTTAATCCCAATATTCATATTGCTGTTTTCACCCTCCCATACCCTCTGATTGTAAAGTTAGTGTTTAATAATGGGATGATTTGCAGTTTTTACTGACTTCTGAAGCAAAACATGCAAGGATCAGTAGAAAGCTAAGCCTGATAGGTGCCTCCTGATAGGTTAGCATCATGGGGCTAAGAACATGGCGTATATCATTAGTGACAGACTCAGCTACAGGTTTTTATCATTGGCAGAATGATGTAACCCTCATTACAAAATAACATTGTTTAATTGATCCATTTGCTCCCACCAGTCCTGTGGTGTTTTTTTTTTCTTTACCACATAAAGGCCAAATTGCAGTTCAGCTTCAATCAAGTGAAAACATTATATTGCAGCAGGAATAAGAAGTCTCTGCACATTTTAATTACCATGTTTTAAATATGAGAAAATTGTTATATGATTAATGTTATAAATTATGCCAGAGGACATTTTCAATAATACTTAAATTAGTGCAGAGAAACCGTGAAAAAAAAATTTTTTTTTTTTTTAATGTACTGGCTCCCAACCTTTTCTTAATTCCCAGATCTTTAGGTTTGCCAGAGTTCACTTAGCTTGACGTACAAGCCTTATCATTACTACTTCAAAGATATATGAACAAGAGAGACTTATATTCTCAATTATTATTAAAGTCTTAAAGCAACGAGTGTTATAATTAAGTAAGGCAAATCAATATATTGTACATAGGTAATAATGATAACCCTTGCAGTTTCTTGCTAAAGGCCAAGTACACTGCATAGAATTTAGACAAAATGCCTATAGTTACTAAATGGTGCTAAAGAGGCCATAGTTTTAAAAAGGGAAACTAATTAATTCTTCTCTCACCACATGGAATTCTGTAGGGGAAAAACAAAACAAACATTTTAATCTACAAAAGGCCATTGTAAAGAAACAAAAAGTACCCCGAGTGAATCCTCTGTAATTGACCATAAGCCAAACTGAGAGCAATTTATTCCAAAGGTCTAACGGGGTATTGGCAAGAATTAAGTGGTTTATGCTGGGATTTCTTTCTCACCTTGTATGTTGGAAGCAACAGAATTGGATGGCTTAAAGACTGAACCTTTCCGTAGCAACATTTTTTTTTCACCAAGCTCTGCCCTACTATCTCTCCCTAGAACAGAAAAAATCCTGGGGCCTTCCCTTTCAAAAAGTAATTAATTTCATCCTCTCTGCAGATCATGCTAAATTGAGCATCGAGCAGTATATACAAGAATATATGGGAGAGCTTGGTTCTATACCATACCTCACTATCCATTTTTATGGACACCAAACTTCTTGACATTCTGCAGTGTCTATATATCTTTAATAAATGCTTTTAATCCTATTTGGGGTACCAGGACACTGCTTCAGTAAAAATACAGTGTTTTTTTTCTCTTTGAAGAAGAAAGTTTCCCCCTTCTGCCTTCTCTCCCTCTCCTCTCCCTTTGTTCTGTTCCCATTCCCTTTTCATATTAAATGCGGAGCCATTTAAAACCTACCCAACTACTGGAGGGATACATACTATATGTATATTATATATATAACTCCCACTAATGGACCTTCATCCTGGTCAGCCAGTGAAGGAAACTTCACTGTCCACCATAAAAACCAAGCAAAACCAAAACAACCACCCCAAAAAAACCCAAAAACAAAACCGAGTTGGTCCTTTACTTTGAAGGTTCATTAGTTGATCTGTCTTTCTCTTCTGTATTCTCTCACCTGTTTTGGTCACAGTCAGCATCTCTTTCACATTCAACTCATCTATGGCATTCTTTCATGTCTCTTACATCTCAGATTTAAATATTTGAATGTTACCTATTTCATAGGTAATTCCTAAGTGTTTAAGAATTGTATTTAATTTGAAAAGAATTGATTTAATATTACCTAATATAGAACAGTTTCAGAAATTTCATTGTCATTTAGAAATTTCTGACAATCTGTCTACATCATATTTAGATATCTTCTATCCAGAGGGGAGAGAGTTGTGGATTAATATGTGTAATTAATTTCCAATAGGCTCCCATCAGTATCTTCCGTATGGAGAACAAAAGTCTGTAAACCCCAAAAGAGAAAGGAAGTCTGTTATTATTTTATTTGTAGTTTTCAGGTCTGAGGCTTTCATAATTGTTGCATTTTTGTTTGAGTTTTTTCTTCTTTTTTTCCCCCCCTCCTGTTCCCCACTGAAATTATTGCTTCTAAATATAAATATCTATGGAATGAAAACACATATCTGTCATCTTATAGAAGCTTGAAATTAAATGTGTTCAACTACTTTAAGGATGACAGCATCTCTTTCTGAAGTTGATGCTTTGCAGTTTTCCATCTGTTGACCAGTGCGAGCTATGGCTTAGCTATATTAATACGTTTGTATAACAGCAGTTCAGAGTTCTGCAGCACAAATACCTCAGGGCAAAAAGAAAGTAACATTAAAAAATCAGTTTAAAAAAAGTTAGCTTAAGTGCTGAATGTAGCCATGTGACAAACAAACAAAAACAAACAACAAAAAAACCCCAAATGTATTTGCCCAGACAACAAGAGGAAGAGGGACTAACAAATGATACACCAAGTCCTGAAAGGTACTGGTATGGAACAGAGGCATCTGGAATCAGGTCTGTCCTCTCCCAGTGTGGTGTGGGTCAGCTCGCTGGCTGCAGTGTATAATAAAGGTGGTTTACTCCTTCTGTTTTCATCTCCCTTGGAGGACTGACCAATACTTCTGATATAATTGTCTGTGGGTAGTTTTCATTGCTGATGCCTCAAGTCTTTTGGATTTTGTTCTCCTTTTCTAGTTCTTATGAACCTTTTTATCTTTAAAGTAGTTTCTAACACTTTATGGAGAAATATTCTAATGATGTGATTCTACTGATTGTCTGGGGAAAAAAATATAGCTGTGTATTAACTGATAGCATGCCCTTAAGTGATTAATACAGTTCAATACTTCTAGATATTAATTTACAAATATACTTACTTAGACAACTCTCTCCCTTGAAGTAGCTCCATGAATGCTACAGTCAGGCCCCTTCTATAATCACTGAGGTGATGTTCATAACATACACAAAGAGGCTTACAGCATTTTTATATATCAACCAAGGCCTCCAAAATCTGTAGTGAGTAATTCATGTGTGTAATTCACCATTAACAAAGATATGTCAGTTAAAATGCTGACTGAAATTTTTAATGCACTGAGTGAAAAAAAAAATTATAAATATTCATTACCATCCTACAGTTTTCCCCATTAAACTACCAAAAACAAGCAAACACAAATTCCATGCCACCCCCGACAACCAAACCAAACCAGACCACAACAGAAAAAAAACCCCACAACCCTGCCCAAATTCACAAGAAATTCCACTGGTAATTTTCAGATGAAGTAAAAACTGCATACCAAACAGCTTCAGAGCCCAAGGTGAGCAGAAAATACTTTATTCTGTTTTTGAACTGTTCTACAAAACTGAGTTACTGAAAGGGAGAGAACAACAACAAAAAACAAACACCCAATATATTACTGGGCAGAATCTATCCTTCTACATGCAAAGCCAAGGAAATTGTGCTAGTATTCTAATACCCTAACCAAATCAAACCTATCAACAGAAGCATAGCTACAGGTCTTTGAGTAGTCCTACTGGGACACATCACTAAATGCTTTGCTAGAAAAAACACTGAAAAGCAGGGAAGGAAAGTACTGTTTTGAGGTTATTTTTCCCATTTTTCATTAATTATATTAAATAAGCCAAATAAGCTGAGGATGATCTGTCAGCCTTTTCATTGTATTTGTTGCCAACTGCTGATTTAAGAGACACCCTTAATACTGTGTGTAAATAAACATTTGTTATTACAATAAAGAATGGTAAAGATTAAGTAGTAAAAAATTCTAATAATGTTTTTATTTTCATTTTTTGTTAAGAGACCTGAGAGAATTGGGATATCAAAGTACAGAATTGTGCTTAACCAAGTGTGATGCTGAATGGCACTAACTGCAAATCACAGAGATGACGTTTCCCTGCTTCAGCAATTTGCCAAGCACATATATTCATGCACTAGTTTTGAAAGTGCATCCTATTCTTAGTGTTCAATTATGATGTTACTGGATACCTGCCTTTGCAAATCCCCTGCGTGAGAGTACAGTTAGACCAAAACATGTCAGAAATGTATGGCAATGTTTTCTTGCCTAAGAAAATTAAAATAGTGGAAATCAAATCTGCATGAAATGTTATCTTCATGGAGATTAAATTGCATGTTTAAAAATCAAACAATTTACCAGAGGCTCTAGCAGGCTGTAGCTCTTCTGAAGCTGAAGACCTTGCCCTATAGGATTTTAAAACAGTATGATTTACATGAATACTTGCATTACTGCATTTTTATCTTTGTATATTTCTAGTATATTTACATAATACCTCCTGAAAGCACCTGATAGTTTAGAATTACACCAATAAATTAATTAAGCCTCAATAGCTATTAAGCCATTCAATGTATGAGACAAATTCAAAAACCACATAGCATCTTGTCAGACTTGAATAAAATAATATCTTAATAAATAATATATTTAAAAATCTGACAGGGAATATGAACAGTCACCTCTTAGATTTTCCTGTTGATTACAGAATAGAGATAAAGAAATTAATATGAGATTACAGTTCTCTCTTTTTTTCCTTGCCTTCACCAAGAATTTCACAGCAATTGGACTCACCAGGTTTAATTTCCAAAAGGAAATATTCAGGAACAATCAACATAGTTCTTAAGTATGATTTATAACAAAACCTCATAAAACCTATATGCTGCTAGCATAGTTTTTAATTTTTGTCCAAGTCTTCTGTGAAGAATGTCCATATATGTACATTTCCAAATCTGATGTAGATACAGTTTTAAAATATCAACTAGTGCAACTTTGAGATGAGTTAACATAGCAGGTTATTTTTTTTTTCCTAGTAGCTTGCAGCATGTCATGGGAAAAGATGAGAAACCATATTAATATTTAGCATTCAAATTGTATGCAACTTGCAATTAATAGACACTGATACTGCATGCAAGATTTTTCTGGTTGAAATCAGTATCGCTGAAATTAGTAAAGAAATTAACTTTCTTCCTGCGTAAGAGTCACACAGACTGGAAAGCATTTGCAGATTGAAGTTGTATTTGGACTTAATAATATGCTTTCTTTTAGTGTTTGGGGTTTTTTTTAGTTCAAAACATGTTGATGGCATTTACTACCTGTTCTACTCAAGAGGTTTTAGGGGATGGGGGGAAAAAGTAAAAGCTTTGATAAGAATAAGGTATCTAGGACTTACACAGAAAACTAATTGATATTTCAACATTGGATTCCACAAGGGAAAAGAACTGCATATAAATTAATTATTCATTGTTGGGTTTTGCCAGATATGATGTCACTTGGGGAACCTAAAGTAGGGAACATGAAGGGATGAAGACAACACAGTTAAAAACATGATACTAACCTAATAATTACGTTTGCATATTTTATCCCCTTGAATAATACCGTTGTGGGTTTTTTTCCTTTCCTAATTTATGGCTATCACTGTTAGCACATTGGTATCCAACCACTCTCCAAACATTTGCCTGCCTGAGTGATTAATATGCTTTCCCACTAATTATGTTACTCTCTGCATATACATGTCTGATTTTTTCTTAATTTTATTGTTGGTTTCAGTAGTTTCTCTTCTAAAAACCACATATCATACATTTATGTTACAGAAGGCAATATCAAAGCAGCTTTTTTTTCCAAGGCACATGCATTTTGATTCATTTATCTGTATAGATGATTCTGGTGTTTTTGTGTGTTCAATAGCAAGCAACAAATAGCTTGGGTCAAATGATGTTTTGGTTTATACAAATGTCAATTGAAAAACATGCAAAGTGTACCAGACTGATCCGAGCATAGTTAGAGGAGTCATCTGTGGTATATTCAAAAAGTTCCATTCCAAGAGGTTCTCTGGTATTTTCTTGGAAGTAGTATAAATGTTTCGTTGTGTTGGGTTTTTTTTCACTAACCATCTAATTTTATAAATGTGATAGGACAAGAGGTTCATTTACTCTATATCTCCTAACACACAGATGCTACATAACCTTATTTAACCCTCACATTCCCAGATGATATTGAAAATGTTTTAAATTCCTTACTTTCCTCTTTGTTTTGCTTTGATTTGGACTTTGTAACTAGTCTATGTGAAACACAGCAGGTAAATTCTGGTGTCACTGAAAGACTTGCTTATTACACTGCAGTTTATAAAAATCACTGATAATAATGAAAAAAAAAAAATGTACTATGACACCGTTCCAAATGAAACATATAGAGTTTTTGTCATAGAATTTCCTGTTTTAGGAATTCAATCGGTATCTAGATAAAATTCTGGCATCAATCATCAAATTAATTACAATGGCAGAATGGCATACATGACAATAGTAACTATGGGCAAATCTGTCACTGTGCTGAATATTCATGTCATTTAAGGGATAAAGAAATATTAACATAGTGTTATTTCAAAGAAATGTATCATTTGTTGTAAAGATGAATCTGTTACTCACTGAAACTCAATATATTCTTAGAGCCATAAAAGGGGCACATACTATAATAAAATCCAGTATGTAAAATGGAATTCCAGTCATCAGTTATGAAGGAAGATAGATAGTCTTAGATGTAATCTACTTAGTATTTCAGTGGCTTTGAGCAAAACAAAGATATGTGAATGCTTGAATCTGGGTTACAAATGTAAACTCCTTGGCCAAAATAGTTGAAAGAGGACCCTTTCTAGTAACACAAACATTACATATGGAAGTAAATGATAATCTGTAAAAAAGTATTTCTGGAAAAAAAGAAATCATATTCAGCACACTTGCAGTAGGCTAAGGTAACATTTGAATAAATAAATACATTAAGTGATTCTTTCCCAGTCACTATGAGAGCATTCAAAACTGTATACTGGAAATATTCATATGTATAGGCCTTTTAAATGTGCAGTAGAAAATGTAAACAATTCACTATATGTGAGTAGCAAAGACCTCCAGAGCATTAATATTCTTGTGAAGATCACAGGATGTATTGATCATTTTCCTGGTGTGTTTTAGAGACTGTACATGGTAATATAAAGCTCTAGTCTTAAAAACTCACAATTGTCATTACCTTAATAATTGAAAATTACACATTTTGTAATAGTGTTTACCAGCCATGTTAGGTGGGAGAGCTACATCCTCCTCCATGTTACCAAAAGAGTATTGAATCATAGAATGGCTAGGGTTGGAAGGCACATTGAAGATTATCTAGTTCCAACCCCCCCGCATTGGCAGGGACCCCTCCCACTAGATCAGGTTGCTCAAAGCCCCATCCAACCTGGCCTTGAAGACTTCCAGGGAAGGGGCATCCACAACCTCACTGGAAAACCTGTTCCAGCATCTCACCATCCTCACAGGAAAGAGTTGTTTCCCAATGTCCAACCTGAATTTCCTCTCTTTAAGCTTCAAACCATTGTATAAAAAGCACTACCCCAACTTTCTTGTAGGCTCCCTTCAGATACTGGAAAGCTGCTGTAAGGTCCCCACAGAGCCTCATCCTCTCTAGGCTGAGCAACCCCCCAACTTCCTCAGCCTGTCTTCATAGGGGAGGTGCTCCAGCCCCCTGATCATCTTTCATGGCTCTCCTCTGGACATGCTTGAGGAGTTCTGTGTCCTTCTTATGTTGAAAGAGGGAGATCTTACTCAATACTGGAAGTCCATTGCAGACCAAGTAATTGCATCTCAGATATCAGGTTACTTCCCTGCTTTAAGCATTCATCTATTTTATGTGCTTAGTTAGCTTGGAAACTATTTTATCCCATTTAAATTTAGTTGTGCTTTAGATGCACTCCTTTAGAGACTGAAAAGATCACACTGTATTCTTAAGACACACAAAAGACAGAAGTCTTTTCTTTTGGACTTTTTGCTTCAGAACATATCCTGATTTATACAGCTTTATACATATACACTTTTAGTTAGAGCTTTCTGGTTCCAGTTTGTTCTTCTTTTGTATAAACATAATAACAGTGCTATATTATGCAGAAAACAAACAAAAAAATCAATTATACAAGCATAAAACACTGAAGAACTAAAACTGACCTCAGACAAAGAGATGCAATTGTAGTTTAAATCAATACAATTCTGCTCAAACACAGCCTTCAGAACTTTATTCAATAGTGCTTGGGAGGGTTTAATACAAATGTAATTATGGATGAAGACACTCTAAATCATTAGTTATACGAAAAATAATCCTAGTACTTGTCACTCCCAGTTTATTAACTATAAAAAGCTTTATGTGAATCAATATAAAAACCACAGCTTGCAGATTCTGCCCACCGTAAGAAGCACAATTATTTCAGAGCATAAGCTATTTGTATTTGCAGCTTTTATTTAATTAGTAATTGGACGTGGTTCTTAACAATCATCTCCATTCATACCTTAGGCAACTACTCTAAGAGTAGATGAAATGGTCTACAAAAGCAGAAAGTGGAGTTTTGAGAGTTTCAGCTCTTTCCTGAAATCATAAGCTGTGAAGAACAGGAAAAAAACAATATTGTATATCTGATAGCTCCAATTATGATGCCCTACAGGGCTTAACTGCCTACTTCTAATATTTCTACAACTTTTATTGAGGAACAGTGCAGTGATAAATATTCTGCGGGGTTGTCTTGTTTTAGTAAATACCCTATGTAATTAGCTTAGTTTATGGAAAACTAAATCCCAGAATATTTTCATCACAAATGTAAGCCGTTTTTATCTTACAAAAGAAAAGGTGCCTTTGAAACCACAATTGTATTGTTGACCCTCTAATGTACAGTAAAATATCAAATTATATTTAACTTTTCTTTTTTTTTTTTTTCTGGGGGGGGTTGTTTTAAGATTTGGTTTGTCATGTTGCATTTAAATTGTCTATTATTTTTAATATTTATTATTAACATTCCTGAAAAGAAGGCTTGAAACAGAAAGGACACTGAACTTCTGAGCAATATAATAATAAACTAAATCTTATTATGTTGACAACTCTGTATTACAAAAGTATTTTAATATGCTTACACTCTTTCACACTGGAGTAACAGTAGATTCCTTCTCATATTTGAATCTGCAGCCATTCAACAAAAAAAGGCTGTAATTCACCAGGTGATCGGAGCACCATACAATAGCACAGTGCGAAATAAAGCTTATCAATACATTAATAGGGAAAACATATCATTCTGCCATTATAAATATTCCTTTTATCTCAAGAAATACCATTTCCAGAAAAAGAGCAGAAAATATTCATTTTTTTTACGGCTTTGCAATAATTTTCTAGAATAAATTACAATAGTGTTAAAGGGTTTCCTGTCTATTATAAATAATATCTAAGCATAAGAAAGGCAATATATCTACCGCAGTCATGTCAAAATAAATAATATTCAAACTCCAAATGTCAAGACAAAATTTGGTCTTTGTGCTAGTAAACAGTTACTTAGATTAACTGTCTTCTGTCAACCAGGTCCTAATATTTGTTCAAATAATTAGAGAACACAGCTCAAGGATCATGCAGTTTACCCACAGGACCCTCAACATCAGCATTATTATTTGGCACAAAATTAATAAAATATAATATACAGGCAACAAATTATTTACTTGTTTTTACCTTTTTTTTCCCCGTTAACTTTCCACTGTCAATTGTATATCAATTCTCCCTAGGAGGGAGAAAATTAATATTGTTTATGATTTGTTAGCTAAAGTCACCAAATCCTCCCAAACTGCTGTTCTTTAAAATGAACATCCATTTCTATTGCAGAACTCCTGTTCCCATAGCATTTCTTTTTGCAGCTATTCTCTACACTTATTTCTTAAAAGCTGACTTCCAAATAAACAATTTGTGTATTCTTTCTCTAAATATCTATCTATCTAAGCAATACAATTTGAAGATATCCCTGCAGATTAATACAATTAACAAAATACTCTTTGAAACCTAATAAAATCCAATTAAATGTATCAGAAAGAGTATCTTCAGGTGCTTTTTTTTCAATACAATATTCTTTCATATTGAGATACAAGTCACCAAAGAAAATCATACATTTCAAAATACTGATCATCAAAGAAGTGATAACTTAGCTTTCCATATTTATGTCCTTCCAGTGAATATCTTCAAAATTATGGATCATTTTCTAGTAAATGGAAAGCATTTTTTGACATGCTGTGCCTTTGGATTTCTGAAAGGCAGACTCCTTTCTTTTACAAAAAGCATAAATGTCAGAATCACAAATTTCCTGGCAATTTGTGAATGAATAACTACAAATTTGCTGAATTCTTGTAAAGGCTTATAGAGGTTTGTTTTTTCTAAAGAGCACAAGTAATATATCATATATAAAATAGTTATGCATTATATATATGCATAGATATATTAAAAAAATAATATAGAAAAGGGCTGTAGTTTGGATACTTTTTTGTATTTGGCTGTTTTGTTTTTTTTTTTCCAAGCAGTTTTTACCTTTTGCCCCCTTAGGAGTGAAAACAGGAGTTTCTTATTCATACCTCAAAATACCTTTTAGTTCTTAAGTCTTGCTCTAAAATCAATACAGAAATCTATGTAGGTCTAAAAATAATAATTTTGTCTCAAGTCAGTTAACATTACTCCATCTCTTAAGATCCTGCTTGTGATTTTCTATAGAAACTTTTTCTAGAAAGAGCATACAGAATCAGAAGTATACAGAACAGTATAACTATTTTTGCAATAAAATAAGGCCAAGTACTTAAAGAGCAAATGCATAGCCAGAAGAGCAATCAAATCCCTTACATAATTTCTAAATGTATGTTTGTTACCTCCTGTTGTTCAGCCTGCAGAAGAGAAGGCTCCAGGGAGACATTTGAGACGCCTTCCAGTACCTGACGGAGCCTGCCGGAAAGGTAGAGGGGGACTTTTTACAAGGACATGTAGCCATATGACGAAGGGTGATAGTTTCAAACTGCAAGAGGGGAGATTTAAAGAAGATATTAGGAAGAAATTTGTTACTGTGAGGGTAACACTGGGACAGGTTGCCCAGAGAAGCCGTGATTACCCCCTCCCTGGCAGTGTTCAAGGTCAGGTTGGATGGGGCCTTTGAGCAACCTGGTTTAGTGGAAGGTGTCTGTGCCCATACAGGAGGGTTGGAACTAGATGATCTTTAAGTTCCCTTTCAACCCAAACCATTCTGTGAGTCTATGATTCTCTGCCACAGTCAAATATGAGGATAATATAATTCCTTTGACTACCCGTGGATTTTTGTCATTCAGTAAGAGCTGAAGGAATTAGAAGACCTACATTCTTCAGGATGGCCAGTATAATTGTATTTCTGAACATTCCAAAATGTAATAATTAACTCTTGTTTAAAGAAATCCTTGCAGTAGGAGGTTGGAACACATCAAGATATGCACAAAGCATCCTTCATCAGTACTCCAAATTACATCCCTCAGAAGGACTCTAAACTACAGTAGGAAGCCAGATTCAGCCTCATTTGTTATTAACTCCAGCTTTCGGTTATTCCAGTAGCTTAACAGTATGGCATCATTGGTCCAGGCCTTATCCAAAGAATAAAATAGAGCCCCTTTTCTAGGACCTTGAGGAGTCACCTGGCTAATCCCATCCACAATCGTTCTGAACACCCTAGCCTCTTTAATCTCTGCAGATGCAAGAGTTGTCTAGTGGCAAATCTGACATTCTAATCTCTGACTTTGGCCACTGTCTTTGGCCAAGAGCATGCTTCTAAAAGTGCTAATGCTTGTGTTGAGTGCAGCTCTCTTGAGAGCCTAAATGTCATGGATTTTTAACATCTACCCCTCTGAGCAGATGCAGAATAAACTGGTTTTCAACAACTGTAAAAATGTTGTCAGGGAGCTTTCAAATTATTTACTTATGAAACCATTAGTTTAGTAATAGGATGGATATGACACCACATAGAAAAGAAGTCTTGGACTAGAAATATTTTCTCTTCCCTATACTGACAAGAACTAAAGTAAATGTTAGATCTCACTTGTGTTTCTCTGTGGGCTTCCTACTCCATCAGAACGGAGACTATTCCTGGAATCTAGAACCTGCAGGAAGACTGAGGCTCACATGGTCAGCACCAGCAGCTTCTCTGCACTTCTATCAGGCATTTTTTTTTCTACCTTGGGAGTTGGCAGATGCAGCAACATGCAGCATTTTCTCTGCTTTTCTCAGCAATGGCATGACTGACATATTTTATAATCCTAGTCCACAGAGTAACAGATGGTGCCTACCCTTTCTCATCCTGTACAAGACTTGGTATTTCTTCTCTGTCAGTCATAGACAGGTTTTTGATTTTTGCTGGCTGCACAAGCATAGAATTTCATACAGCAGTAGTTACTTCTCCTGTCAATCTTATGTCTCTTGAGGACAAGACTTAGCAAAAGTCCTTAACACTTGGTACAACTTTTATGGCAAATGCAAACCTTGAATGATCACTTACTAACACTATTCTTTAGAAGGACTGACCCTCAAAGCATGGGCATCTTAAAGACAAGCATGCCATAGCAATTCAGCACAAACATTAATCACTCTCCTTGCCACTTGAGCAAATGCATCTATTAGTAGAAAGCCTGTTAACACTGCAGAGAAACCTTAGAAGATGTGTGCATGGTCATCCACCTTTTCTGCTCCACCTTGACATGAGGTGAATCACAAAGCACAATAAAGCACTATAAGACTCAAACTAGTACACCACGTTACTCAATAGAGCATGTTCATTTAAGCTCAAGGTGATGCTCAAACAGATGCGCTCACTGTAACTGTTTCTTCCCAGCTGTGTGCCCTAACAACTGTAACTCTCTGAGTGATCCTGTCATCCTATTAGTCAGGGGGTTACAGTCTCACTGACTCATTCACTCACACGAAACGTCATTAAATTTGCCAGGGACCTTCATCAAGAAACTGCAGTTACCACATGAAAGACTAAGACTACTCAGGAGAAGTCTAATCGCTCATGCCTTAACATACCAGTCCAGGCTGAATGAGACAAGGCCTAGGAGACTTGAGCCATACCTGGGCTACTGGCAGAAGACTGGTATCAGTAAACACACCAGGCATACGACTTACTGCATTTGGCTTTAGCAGCAGTAGTTTTAACCCTACCCTTTTGCTGTGTTTCTTCTTAGTGTTTCTAGAACACAGTTTTTCAATTCTAATCATCACAATGAAGTGTTGAAAAAGAAGGAATTAAAGTAGATTTTGGTCTTTGAGTTTATACAATAATCACCAGTTTTTCTTTTATTCCTGAAAAGCCATTTAGTGCACAAATTCTCATAATTTCTCAGGTCTACAGGCTCGAAAAGACTATTAAGGACAGTGCAAAGAGGGCGTTTTAATTTATACTGAAGTGGTTTGCTAAACTGACGTTGAACTACCTCGTGATTTATGAGAGATGTCCCACTCCATGCTGGAAAGAAAAAACAAAACACAGATATTCAATAGAACACAGAAACTTGGAAAGTAATTGGCTGAATGAGTATTTTTGGCAATGTTACTTGTCATGGTTACAGATTACTCATACACCTGTTTCCTTTCAAATTTCACTCCCATATTTTCAACTCCTACTAAATGTTGGGAATTCAATGTGCGTATTCTGTAAGTTCCAGATAGGTTTGTCTTATTTCAGCATGTTTCATAGAATCACAGAATGGTTTGAGTTGGAAAGGTCCTTAAAGATCATCTAGTTCCAAATCCCCTGCCATAGGCAAGGGACACCTTCCCACTAGACCAGGTTGCGCGGAGCAATGTCCAACCTGGCCTTGAACGCTGCCACGGAGTGGGCATCTACAGCTTCTCTGGGCAACCCATACGAGTGTCTCAACACCCTCTCAGTAAATAGTTTCTTCCTAATCCCTAGCTTTCCTGTAGGCCCCTTCAGGTACTGGAAGGCCACTACAAGGTTTCCGTGGAGCCTTCTCTTCTGCATGCTGAACAGCCCCAACTCTCTCAGTCTGTCCTCATAGGAAAGGAAAAGGCTCCAGGCCTTTCATCATCTTTGTGGCCCCTCCTCTGGACTCAATCCAACAGCTCCATGTCCTTATTGTCTTGAGGGCTCCAGAACTGCACAAAGAACTCCAAATGGGGTGTCACAAGAGCAAAGTAGCAGGGGAGAATCAGCTCCCTTGACCTGCTGGTTAGGTTTCTTTTGATGCAGCCCAGGATACAGTTGGCTTTCTGGGTTGCAATCACACATTGCTGACTCATGTTGAGCTTCTCATCAACCGGCACTCCCAAGTCTTTTTTCTCAGCACTGTTTTCATTTCATTCTCTACCCAGCCTGTATTTGTGCTAGGAATTGCTCTAACCCATATACAGGATCTTGCACTTGGCCTTACTGAAGGTCATGAGGTTGGCATGGGCCTACTTCTCAAGCTTGTCAAGGTTCCTCTGGATGGCATCCTTTCTCCAGCACATCAACCACAATGTGGAATGGTGTCAAATGTTTCCTCTGAAACATTCCTACCCACTTACAGTGGCTGCTATAGATATTTTTGCCCATAAGTCGTTAATATCTTGGACACAAGGTTTGTTATGAATCAAATAGGAAGTGGGTAAAATGTCTGCTTTTAAAAGTAGCAGCTTTAACTTCAAATACACATCAATTTATTGATAAAGACTAAGAACTATTTGTCATTTTACTCCCTATTAATCTCATTCTTATATTCCAGTAACAACCCTGTAACAAGCACACAGGACTTAGAAGTTATTCCATTATAATAATGATAATTAACACCTTGTTAGCCATCAGTAAAAAAGCCACTAAAAGTCATGCATTTCTCATAGTATTGTACTGCTTCACTACTGAAGAAAACACAATGAAGAGTGTGTAAAATTGCAAAATGGACTGTTGCAACAAGGAATTAGAAATGTTACTTAGTTTCTGTTAGCTATAATATCAAGAAAAAATGTAAAATAATAAATTAAATTTCTGTTAAATAAAATTAATCTATTAAAAGACTAAATAAAACTCTGAAAGTAATGTTACTATTGTGAAGAGGAAAACAAAAAGGAAATAACCCAATAGGATACTGAAGAACCTTAAAAATATACAAATAAAGGATGCTATATCATTGCTGCTTCAAGAGAACGTCTTCAATTTTAAGTTGGCTATCAGAAATTAATGTTATGAAAGACAAAGCTGGAAAGCAATCAAAGATTTGTGCATTTAAGATAGCCATTAGTGCAGAAAGAAATGAGGTTTATGTGTTTCCATCTAAACATTTCCTGATGAATAACTGTGGTTTTGATAAGGTTATTTTCTGTTAAAAGATTTTGCCTTTCTTGAAACACATTTCTCAGCAGAAACCTTCTAATGTGAAGAAAAATGCTGGTTTTGTAAAGTTCTCTCCTTCTTTTCTGGCAAAAATTAAGAGTTCTCACAACAGGAAAGAGAAAAGTCATTTAGAGTAGTATTTATCAAACCAGCCATTTCACAAATACACACTAAAATGAAAATATGTAATGTTGAAAATATGTTGTCTATCCAAAACTTCCTAGGTACAAAAAGGACAAAGCAAACAAGCTAGAGGATTTCAAAAACACACCAGTTGTTGGGTTTTTTTGAAAGAAAAAAACATTAAAAAAGGAATTTTTTTCACATTGAGTAAAGAGAAAGCGAGGGCTAAGTGAGGAACTGACTTGCTGAGTGAAGTGCTCTGTCTTGCCATCAACAGTATTCATTAGTATCCAGCAGATCGTAAGAACTGAATAACCTGCATCAGTTTTGTGACAGTGCTCAGCTGATGTCAGTGGAGATTCATATTTCAAACACAGGTTAGTTATCATCAAGCTGTTTGCCTTAAACAATTTAAAACAGGACTCTGTGTGTGTGTATGAAAGGTTATAGTCTGGTTAGGTTCGATTTATCCAATTTTTTCTTCTTCTGGCCACGTACAGTGTGTACTTTATTTTATGACTAAGCGATGAACCACAAGCTGTATGTCAGCTACTCATGTGGGAGTCAGTCTGAAAGAAGTTGCCCAAATAGCATATATACAGCATCTGCGCTGTATGTTCCCTTGGAATAAGGAATCTGTGAAAGAGCATTACGCATGTGACCGGAAGAAGAAAAGCTGGGATCTGAGCAGTAAATGTCACCGAAATTCATTTGGTGTGTTCAGATATACCAGCATGAAAACATCACTGCTCCATTGCCAGCAAAAATGATGTTCTGCAAGTATTTTCAGCTCACATAGCAAAGGTTTCTCTTGTTACATTCTTGCACCGGAGATCTGTTCTTTGTCACCTTCAATTTGATATTTTATAGGAATTAGGAACATAAATCAGTAAAAAACAAACAAACAAAAAAAAAAGTGCATAATGCATTGCTTTTTCCCCATGGCTGGCTAACGCTAATCTCAAATCCACAAATGTCAGGTATCAATTTTACTGAATTACTGCATCACAGACTGCAAAAATCAGTACTAGTAGGTTTTATTTTCTATTTTTATCTTATACAATGAATGGAGGGAAAGATAACCTTCCTGTAACTGCCTGACACCTGCTTACAATAACAATTCTGAACATCTGATCGAAGCAACCAGAATTGCCAAAATGTTGTGGCTACAGAGTGCTTTTCTTTTTTTTTTTTTTCTTTTTTTTTTTTTTTTTATGAAGGAAGACCCTCCATCATGACTTCAGGCATTTTCTCTCTATAGAAAAGACATAAGACTGCGCTAGAAATTAATCATATATCAATGAAAGAAATGGAAGTCCTAGGACATATTTTATAATACAGAAACTTTTTCATGGACACTAATGTGAACATAAATAAAAGCTAATGATTTCAAGGATATAAGAACTTCAAAGTACTTTAGGAATCACTCCAACAGGAAAAGTATTAGGATACCCCAGTCTTTTGCAAATTAAGATTTTGTCTTATAATTTTAATGTTAAGCACTTCTTACCTTCCGTACTTGTGACGGAGTCACCCAAAAATACACAGGAGCTTATTAGGAATTAATATTTATTCCAAGCAACACCATTTAGCTCTTCAAGAAATTAAAAAAAAAAATTCACAGACTCGGATGTCAGCCGGGAATATTAGTGCACTACACCACAACTATTGAATTCATAAGGTTTTTTTTACTAGTCCTAACACTGATAATTTTAACATAGATAATAATAATTATCAGACAAAAGGGAAAGCTTCCCCCCTCAAGCACCCGGAATCACTTGCCCAATAGGGACGAGGCTCACTCAAAGATATAACTAGGAGAAATACATCACTCACCAAAGATGAGATCACTCCATTTCTAGAAGTTTCCTTAGGTGGCTTCCTGGCAGGCCAACTACTCCACGGGAAAACCCAACCGGCTTCCCGGTGGGAACTCCCTTTTAATAGATTAAGTCAGATCTGACCTGTGGTCATTCATTCATTATTCCACCTGGGTCAAGACATGCCATTGGCTTGGGACCCTGTTAATTGTCAAATGGTCCTGCCCTGGCAATCCTCATATTGCCCGGGAAAACCAGGTGCCACTGTGTCTGCTGAGTTCCACAGCCCAGCAGGGGTTAAGACCAAAGATCGGTCTCAGGGCGACCCAGTCTGACCTAACAAAGGTGGGTCCGTTATGGGTTCTTTAGACATCTCCAGAGAGCTTAACAGATAATACAACAACCCCCAGCACCGGCAGTGGGGCAGGGGCGGCACGAGAGCTCTGCCACACTACTTCGTAGGTGTTATGCTCTATAATAAGGCTATAATAATAAATGGCTATAAAAAGTTATTTAATTGAAGAACATAATTATTCAACACAATATAAGCAAAGTGTAAAGAAGCTTTCAAACTTAACACCACTACTTAGTTGTGTTTAGAAAGTTACTGCCCTCATTATCGTGGATTAAATTGTTACTGATCCTTCTCAAAATGTTTGTTTTGAGCATGCTTCCTGCTAATTTTCACAGTGATCTTCACACTTTTTCTTGACCTAAAGCCCTCTGAAGTCTTCAGCGGACTTTAAGGTCTCTAAATCAGAGCATTGATTGTTTGGGTTTTTTAATATTGTTTTTCCTACATCCAGCAGCGTAACTACAAATTTAGCATAGAAGGAGGGATTGAATTGTCACCAAAATGTATTTCTAAAGCCTTTTAAAAAGCCTTATGTCTTAACAATTGATTTTGCAAGGATATATATGTGTTGAATATGTCTCTTAAAGCAAAACAAAACAAAACAAAAAAATGAATTAATGCTGGAAGAACAGAGTGAACTCTAGGCACAGACTAAGTGGGTGACTGCTCAGACAATAGAGAAGAGAACAACAATAATCGTGGTGTAAACATCATTTGTATTTGCAGCAAACCTTGGAAACACAGGTCTGCTGCTGCCTCTGATGAAGCTGGGGTGAGGGTTAGGCTGTATCCCGACCATCTTTTAGCCATTACAGCTAGATGCAACCTTATCCTCTTGTATCTTTCCCAGCGCTGCAGGAGCAGCAAAGCCAATGTTCTCAGATTTTCCCCTTGTTCTCTAGGCAGCATTGCCTTTTCCTTCCCTTTCCTATGCCAAGAGAACCCCAGGTCCGGCCTAGCTTCCACTTCCCACCTTCAGGGTGGCATAATTATATTCTCACATACACCGTGGAGAAGCCTTGAGTCAAGGGGGCAATGTGTTTATACCAGAGCTACTTTAGACTGATTCTGAAATTATGCTTTTTGTGGGTTAACACATACAAACCTTTCACATTAAAGGTAGTAGAATCCATTGCCAGACAAACACATACCACCACAGTATTTATTGAGTAGCAAGGCAAGAAATAAGGTTAAGGAGGTTAGCCAGAATTTGTAGGCTATAAAATTTCAGTGGATTGTTAAGTTCACACTTGGTCAGCCAACGTGACTTGCACCTTAAGCCATAACCTTGTACAACAATTCCAGGGTTTAGTACAGGTGTTTAGAAGACCATGTAATAGAGTTTCACACAGCAGATCAATATCTGCTTCACCTTTTGAAACAAACTCCAGTAGTTCTCACTGGATAATGAGACTTGCAGCTCCTTTCCACCTACTGATCCAAAGCCCATGGAAGGCCACATAAATACTCCTGTTGAATTGTAAGAGCTTTGAATTGGGCCTTGAATTATTAAACATTATAAAGTCGCTCTAAAGAGCAATCGTTAGGGTTTCTCTGAAAAATAATTCAGAAGATCAAGCTCTGTTTTTGCAGGCCACGATAATGGACTACACAAAGATGGCACATGTGTTTGAAAGCATTTGCCTGCAGATGCTGTATTTCCCAAAGATTGATAGCAAACCAAACAAAAAGGCAGAATTTTGTAAATATAATAAAAATCCTCTAATAATTGAAGTTGTGAGTGGTAGAACCATTACCGCCTCACTAGATCATTATAATAATCTCATAAAACTTATTCATATTACTTTCTGCATACACAGTAACAAAAAAACTAATAACCAGACCCTACTTCGTTTTTTTTTTTAAGCATACTAAAATGTAGCAATAATACTTTAAATGGAACATTTAAATACTTCTAAGAGTTTATCAACTGAAAAATAAAACATTCCATTCTGAAATGTTCCAATAGTTCCACTTTTTACTTTAGTAAGATATCCTTTCCTCTTCTTAGATGTTATCAAATCGACATGTTTCTGAAAATATTTTGCTTTAATGAAAATGGGATTTCCTCTTGTAAAAACAGGCTGGAGACTTGGGCGGGGGAAAACCTGATGAAGTTCAACAAGGGCAAGTGTAGAGTTTTGCATTTGGGGAAGAACAACACGATGTCCCAGTATAGGTTGGGGGCTGACCTGCTGGAGAGCAGTGTAGGAAAAAGGGACCTGGGGGTCCTGGTGGACAGGAGGATGACCATGAGCCAGCAATGTGCCCTTGTGGCTAAGAAGGCCAATGGCATCCTGGGGTGCATTAGAAAGGGTGTGGTTAGTAGGTCAAGAGAGGTTCTCCTCCCCCTCTATTCTGCATTGGTGAGGCCGCATCTGGAGTATTGTGTCCAGTTCTGGGCCCCACAGTTCCAGAAGGACAGGGAACTGCTGGAAAGAGTCCAGCGCAGAGCCACAAAGATGATGAAGGGAGTGGAACATCTCCCTTATGAGGAAAGGCTGAGGGAGCTGGGTCTCTTTAGCTTGGAGAAAAGGAGACTGAGGGGTGACCTCATCAATGTTTACAAATACGTAAAAGGTGAGTGTCAAGAAGATGGAGTTAAGCTTTTTTCAGTGATGACCAGTGATACGACAAGGAGTAATGGATACATATTGGAGCATAGGAGGTTTAAGGTGAATATCAGAAAATTTTTTTTTACTATGAGAGTGACAGAGCACTGGAACAGGCTGCCCAGAGAGGTTGTGGAGTTTTCTTCACTGGAGACATTCAAAACCCGCCTGGACGCCTTCCTGTGTGATGTACTCTAGGTGACCCTGCTCTGGCAGGGGCGTTGGACTAGATGATCTTTCGAGGTCCCTTCCAACTCCTATGATTCTATGATTCTATGAAAACGGCATACAAAAACATATTTGATCTTTTCAATGGCACAGGTGTAGTGTAGCCTTTCTAAAAAGACAAGGCTTACTGACCTTGTCCACTTCACAGAAGGTATGACAAAACGGTTCTGCTAACAGCCCTATGTTCAATTACTTTCACTCTTTTAACTACTCTTTTAAGTAAATCATTACTGTGGAAATGAAGGAATTACCAGCTGAAGTGTTACACCTGATGCTGTCATATTGTCCCTTCTTGCTGCTTCTTATTACATAATGCATTTATCTACAAGTTCATCCCTATGCTAGATATGAACTAGCCTTCAATAGCATACGTTCTGAACCAGGAGACAGAAAATATAATCTCTTTTTCTCTTGTTTTTACCGTTTGCTTCCATTTGCTTCCATACACCAAAATGCAAACTCTGAGCTTTTGAATTTTCCTGATGAGCAAAACCCATATCACTGTTAAACATTCTTCATATTATTTTTCCAAAAGGTATCTTGCTAGTGCTAAAATGCAACTAACCTTTACAACAGCCACTCCTCTTTAATGAATGGAAGTGTGCTAAACACCAGAGCAACAATGTAAGAATTCTGAACTTGAATCCACGTGGTGACTACTGGTCTTTTGACCTGTATATGTTTTATGTAAAATAATGGATAATGTTACGTTGTTTAGTTTTTTCCTGCAAGGGTGTGTGTGGTTGTAGGCATTCACAGAGTTTTTTGGGGTTTTTTTGTTGTTGTTTGGTTGTGGTTTTTTTGTTTAGTTTATTTTTTTTTAATAAGTGTGAAAAAATAGTGACATTCTATTGGATGATGGAAAACTTGAAAAGGACAATGTTTAAATGGTATAATATGTCTAGTTCAATCTTTAAAACAAGTTTATTGTAGCAATAAGGCTGCTACAATGTCGTGTCAAACAATCAGCAAAATGCTATTATGTGTCATAACAGATTAGTCTTCTGTATGAGATACGATGTAAAAAGCAGAGAAAAACTAACAAAAAATACTATTGTTTACCTTTATTTTTGTTTTTGCTATAATAAATGTTTTATTTTCAGTCTTCATTTGCTCAATAGCACTAAAAGTTAAATTCCTGTTGTTGTTTTTTTAAGGTACTGTGTCTGCATGCATCTGTGTCTTTCTTAGTATTGCATTATTTAATGAACATGTAAAATCTCGGCAGCCATGAACCTGAATTGTAGCAGTAAAGGATCTCAGGAAGGGAAGAGGCTGGGGTCACGGCCAGCCAACCATCTAAAGTGCATCACACAGTACACACTGCTAGCAAAGGCAGTCACGTGCTCATCTGCTTTCCTCAGAAGTATTTTTCATGCAGAGTGGAAGAGAAACTCTTTACTAAGCTCAGTAATGAACTGATTAGGCTGGTTGTGAAGCCAATAGAAATGAACAGCCTGTCAATTAACAGTCAACTCACATGATAATGCAAACTTATCCGGTCACAATGGATAACTTCTTTAGTGTTTAAGGAGTGGTTTGAAATGAGAAGTAGTGCTGTTCCTAGAGGGGTCCTGAGCTCCTGCAGCAAGTGCATAGCAAATTACAATCACCCAAGATAAAATAAAAATAAAGCAAGACAATAACTAACGCCTCTCCTCTCCATCCCTTAAATAGTAAACTAAGTCCTCTGCTGCTGCTTTCAGGGCAGACTGGCAGAGAGCATTAGTACAAGGCCAACAAAACTTCCAGTGAAATAAAAAACTGGTACTGAAAATTTCACATTGTAGTTTAACACACACACACACAAAAATTTAAAAAAAAAAAATATTAAAAGTCTCTCAAGCTTTCTTCCCAAAACCACAGGAGATAATCTGAGCAACTATGTCGATGGGTACTATTCTGAACAAGAGATGGAGGCAGAGATGAGCCAATGAAATGTAATACATTTCTATCATTTAGCCTCTAGTTGGGAGACAAAACCTAAAAAGACCATGCATCTCAAAATCAGATATTTTGGTTCCACTTAAGTCGCCTAGTGTAGGCCTGGCTGCTTGAGCCAGGACTTCATACTTCATGGGGGAGGGTGGCTCCAGCCCTCCTTTTCAAGAGCTCAGTCAGGTGTGTGCAGTTTTCTACTTATACATCTGCCACCAGTGCCCCCTGGATGACACTTTGCTGGATGCTTAAATTGCTAAAATTATGTAAGTCACATTTCATTAAGTTGTGTACCGTGAAACATCTGAAACACTTTGATCTGTGTTAGCACTGAGACTCTATTACACAGATCAGACAGAAGCAGTTTGCTGAAACGTATTGACAAAGAAAAGCATTACTAAAATGCAAAGCTTTTTTAAGGGATGATGAATTAAAAAAATAAATCAATAGTAACAGCTTCTTATTAAACACATAATGCTGAATATATTGATGTTCTGGGATTGTGGGTTTTTTTTATTTTCCACCTACCAGTCAGGTATTCTACTGCCTCAATTTATCTCTCTTTTTTTTTTGTGAACTATGTGCAAAATAAGAATTGATTTGGATAGATAATTGCCCACAAAACTAACATCAATCTGCGTGTTTGAAAACCCAGAACAACAACCTTCTGAATTACTGGGCTGACCACTGCTCAACTGGCAATTTTCAGCAGCAGTTCTCAGTTTACTGCAAAGTTAACACCTTGTTTTGTTATTCTTTCAAATAAACAGAATTGCCAGCTCACAAGATTAAATCATTTATATAGACTCCTTAAACTGTCCATAGCCTACCTACTGGTAGAAAATGTTTTAGCAATCAGTGTTGTGGGTTTTTTTTCCTTTGGACTGCACAAGAAGAAAACCCAACAAACCAACCTCAAAGACAGGGATGTGACACTTTTACTTAGTGTTATGGCTTTCCTTTAAGAAGAAAAAGGGGGCAACTCAAGCATTAAAAGTCAACCTCCACCACAAATTTCCCTGCCCACCATCACAGTTTATGCATCTGAAGGGATTTTAGCAGAATTCAGTCACCTGTAGGCTGTGAATACAATCACTCTCAGTCTGAAAGTGCTAATTAGGGACTGCAGCCAGCACTGAACAAAAAACAAAGCAAATTTTCAAATTTTTTGAAAACTGAAAACATTGCTTTTCAGACAGCCTAAACAGATATCTATTAGCTAGACAGTATCTCAGTCTGGGGATACGAAGGGAATGCTTATGAAGTTCTGAGATGTGAGTTTTAAAACCAGCTCTTTGTATCAGCGCTTCCCATCACCTAATTCGTGTCTAACTGAACAAAGAGTAAATGCTGGCTTTTGGCAGCTCACTGCTCATTCTGCTGCCTGACATGGACCCTAGTTGGAAATATTTATCTTTCCCCATTTGCTGTCCAGAAAACCTAAAATCTCTTTGCATTCTTTATGGCCCTAAAATTTTGTAGGGACTTGCCTTCCCTGAAAATGTTTCTTTGCTATTCATATGCTGTTGTGATGCTGGAGTGTAAGGAGCTATTGCTAGGTTTTCTGTATTCAGTTTCGCACTCTGACACATACTTTCTGCCAGACCTGGGACAACAGCAAAATCTTTTAATCCTATAATTCTTACTTCTAAATATTCTGAGTAGGATGAGAGATCCTTTATTTATTTATTTGTCTTAATGTGTCGGTGCAAAACTTTGCATATGATATGGGATGGGGTCTCCCTGGCAAAAAAAGTGAGTAATATTCTGTCCATTCTGTTACACACTCATGTATTTCCAGCACTAATATAAAATCACACGTGCACAAGTGAATGGCATCTGATGGCAAACCAAAGGTTTGCTTCCAACAACTGGAAACTGCTTAAAAATAGGACTTCTATCCTGCACCTGGCAAATGCGCACACTGCACGTGGAAATATGTATGCAGATACTAGAATTGAAGAAGTTTAATCAGATGAATAAACAAAAAAAATGATTAATTTTTATGTGTATGGGTAGTGAGTTGGCTGAGGATTTTTAATACAATTTTGGATTTTATAGAAGCTTTACTAATAAAGGTTAGGCAGTGTATTACATGCCTGTCTACACAATTGCTAACTGCTGACAGCCATCATAGACTTGCTTTAACTCAAATGAGCAGCAGCATAGCAAATAAAAAAAATAAGCAATATTATATTAGCCAGTACTGGCCACCAGATATTTTTATATAGATTTTCAAGAATTATCACAGCATAGATTTGCAGATGGTATTTTTTTTAGGAATCCACCCTCATCTCACTGATGATTTCTGTTTTCTTGCTTTGACAACTTCTGCAGACTGACAACAAAAGTATCACAGCCAATATAACATCATAGATTACTCTGAAGCTTACAATATCCAACTACTATTTATTCATATCTGGATTGATCTTTTATTAATGAATTGTTCTACATTTAATTATTACCTTAAGCAATAAGAAAAATGGAACCTGACCAAAAAGGAAGTAGAACCCACATAATACACATTTTTAATAAAAAGATTTTTAGCAAGTATTTGAGGTTAGGAAAATAAAACGTTAGTTATAACTCTCAGCTCCTATGTAGCTGATAATTCATAAGCAGATACTCTGATATATTACAAAGATTTTTACATGCTCAGATTCTAAGGTTTTCATAATTTTACTACTAAGCTTTTGCATTAATTTCCCATTTCAACATTTTATTTCTGTCTTGGGCCATAAAAACATAATTGTTACCACTGAAGTTGCAGCTCTTCTATTCTCAAAAGGCCAATTTGTTTTAAAAAGCACATACACAGCTTATTTGCCTTCATTTTCCATCCTCAAATGTTAAAACTTCTTGAAGGAAACTTTAAGTTAGGAAAATGCCAATGAATAATGAAAATAGTTCCTATATAATAAGGATTTGCTGCCCAGCATAACAAAATGGAGCATTTATTGGAACCCATTTCCCAAACTTGAGCTATTTGATCTACAAGCTACTAAAAAAGTAGATTATGTTTTCCAAAGCACCATGGGTATAGGAGAGTTCATTTCCACAACAAACAATAAGCGGACACGAAGTAAACAGTAACCTATATGAATTGTTCCAAATTTCCTGTATGCCCTCAACATTTCTGCACTCTGATCCATTACCAGAAGTAGCAAGGTAAGGAAATCATTTATACAAATAATATTGTTTAGTGTATATAGGTATCACTTTACACTTACAGTCTGCATAAATTTGCTCCAAAGGTCCTAGAGGCTCTGGGATCTGAAGAGATTACATGTGTTTGTGGAACTAATACATTAAATTTACTGGTACAGGGAAAGATTAAGACAGGACAGTATTTTCTCACAATATTTCATAATCTCATACTCAAAAAACATAGGTAAAGGATCTGTACAATCATCACTATATGTTTGAATAATAGTCTTTGTGAACCATGTCAAAAAGAACAAGACAGTATATATAAAAATTAGGAGAGAATGACTGTAGAATGAAAAAAGGTATAGAAAAAAAAAAAAAAAAAAAAAAGGCAATTGATATCTGAAGCTCACCATGGCCTAAAAAAGTTGAAAAGTGATTTTAAAGCTTCTTACTGTCCTGATTTGAGCCAAGATGAAGCCAATTTTGCTGGGACTTCAAGGTCACTTTGCTCTACTTGTTCAATTCTGCAGCCTCAGATGCTACTGGAACAGAAGAGTCGTATCTGCAGCCTCGCCGTAGGGAGGAGTAGACTAGACAGACAGCAAAATTGACCAAAGTACTCAATTCCATATATATACATAAGCTCAGTATAAGTTCAGGGATCATGGGAGTCAACTTCCTTCCTTCTTCTCCCCTTCTCTTCTGTTCATGGCTGGCATCCAGGGAGAACTTGTCTATCCATCACCATTGATCCCCAGGCCCATGCATTCCTGACCCTCACAGCTCTCCCCTCAGCTCCTGTGTGCTCTGCCACTGTCTTCTGCAGCTCCGGGACATTTCAGAACTGCTCACAGCTGTGTGCAGGGTTTTGCACATTCCTGCACATACTTGTATATAATTGTACATGGTTACTTTTATAATTAGTATTGAGTTCAAGCTTTCTAGTTTAGTTTTCAATCCAGAAAGTCTCTCTCCTTCTATTCTCTCTTGCTTTTCCCTACATGGGTGTGAGGGGAGGAGATCAAGAGCATTGTTGTCACTGGTTTAATTGCCCATCCTGAGTTAAACTGTGACACTGACAAATAACTCCAAGGGAAAACTGTAAAATGGACAATCTGAATATTAAAGTGAACTTTGTTGACTAGCGTAAGGTTTAAAAATTACTTTCACCTCAGGAGAAATTGGAATAAAACTAAAGCTTAGTTAATTAACTGTCCAAGTCAGTGATACATTATGTATTTCTACTTTTTATCTTTTATAAGGAAATAATAAATACCTTACCAAATGCAGCCTGCAAGGTTCATGCCCCAGTTAGATACAAATTATGCCATACAACAACGCTGTGTTCAGGCATAAGAAAATTTAAATCTAGTACTTCATCTGTCCAAATTATTTTTTATCATATGGTAATTAAAAAATTAAGAAAATAAGAAGCAGTTGTTGGGGTTTTGTTTGTTTGTTTGTGGGGTTTTTGTTGGTTTTGTTTCTTTTTTAATAAGCTAACTTACAAAAAGATTTTTAATATTTTTAAGCTTTTCATTCCAGTGCTCAACAAAAAATACAATACATTTGTCATTTGCCACCAGACTTGTTTAATGAATCTGAATAACAAAAAATATAAATTATGGCAATATATTGGATTTCCATCAAATCTAGTTCAGGATATGCTTATTTACTTTGCATCTCTATATAGTTAATACTGAGCTGGACAAAATAATTTGTTTAAGGTAATAAGAATTTCCTTCACTGTGATGCAACTTCAGTGAATCCTGCAGTTAATTTGCCCCTAGAAATATACTGAGACAGACAGTTTTCTTCATTTATTTTACTAAATAATTTATTCCGGTTTCTTTTAACTGTTTTCATATAATTAAATTGAAGTATTTTTCAAATACTTTGCATAAAGTAAAAAAATATTTTCTTATTTCTATTTTTGAAATGGGAGGAGAAACAAAGGAGAGAAGTTGACTGAAGCAACTTGAAAAAATCAATATTAATTTGCAAAATGTGGTAAACTCAAATCTGTATTTTCACCATTTTTTCAATCATTCTACAATCAAAATGGTTCTACTCCCTAAATACTCTACTTATTTCCTACTTTCTGATCCATTAGAAGAACATTTAAAGTTGTCTCATTACCCACATTTTGTGAAATCCCAAAGATTACATCAGTGTGAAACTTTCTCCCTTTTCCTTCTAGGTTATACTAGGCTTTTCTAGGTGCATTTTCTAAGTTTCAGGTCAAAATATATCAACGACAGTATTCTTTTCCTCCCTCCTGTCCTAAAGAAGCATAATAAGATAACCCCGAAGTAAACAGGAAGACTAAAACCCTTGCAAACACTGTTCCCATTACAAAAGCAGTCTGGAATGAAAACTTGAACAATCATAATTCCAATTCAACTAAACAAAGTAGATAAGCAAAAACTTATTTTCTCCATTAAGAATATAGGCAAAAGTTTTCCCAGCAGTGTTTGTCACTTACTATCCAAATCACCCTGATGTTGTGTATAAAATCAGACAGATCTGAACTCCTCTGGTAGGTGAACTCAATCTCTGAAGAACAGATTAAAATCTTTTAACAGTAGGTCTTCAGGCCTAGTCAAGGAGGTAGGTTCCTCCAACTCTGGAAATTGATTCCTTTTGCATAAATATATCATAGGGTAGTGGCTATTTGGTCTCTTTTGTGCTTGTAAAGGTCCATTTAAATAAAAAAAAGCACTGACAGTTGAGAAACACTGATTCAGTTATTCAAATCAAAGCAGTGTGGTGAATTCTCTGTACATAGAGTGTGCTGTAACACAAACTTCAGAAATGAAGAATGCTGCCTAAATAATCTGTGTTTCTTTAAATACTTTAGACCTTATTTTCCAGAAGGATTTTTAACAGCATCTTCAAAATTTTACACTACCTTTGCAATATTAGTAAGTTATCATGCACTTACATATACAAGTATATACTTGAACACATTTTGCAAGAGTACATATTTCTGCTGTTAAATTTTGTTGAAGTTTGTTTTCCCCCTCCAATGAGTCCATAAAGGAGAGAGACACTATTTCTTCACTTTGAAATCATCAGAAAAAGGGGCATACTTGAATACTATGGCAAATAATCTATGCTAAAAGTCCGTAGCTGCTTTTCAGTAAGGAAATGTTACATTCTATCCCACTTTGAATCTGCATAAATTTAAAAAAAAAAAAAAAAAAGGAATGCAGTAACAGTAAATTGGCTCTGAGCAAGACATTACATTTAATTTTCCTTCCCAATTTAGGATGGCAAGAGTTTCAAACCTAAAAATAATGCGTGGAACTTCACAGGAATTTTAATTTTCTGAAATGAACAGAATAGGGACAGTCACAAAATGAAGCATAAGGCAATAGAGAAGACTAAGGAAAGCAGCTCTCAACTGTAAGGTTCCTGTTAACATTTTGCAAGCATTAGCATAAAGTAAAAATTATTCTGATTTTTTTCCCTAATGTTACATTTCACCTCAATAAACAAATTATTGTAATTGGACATTAGTCGGTCACCTCAAATTGTTATGGTATTATCTAGAATTACCAATGAAAATTTGGCATCTACCGTAGCCTCCATTTTTAAAAAGCTTGCAGTTAATGTTTCAAGTATGACAAGCCTAACCTGAGGGACAAAACAGCACCTTTATAAATAGGATGCTGGAAAGTACAGAGATTACAATCTAAATGACACATTCAGAAGCACTCACCACACTATTTACATTTATGTCAGTGTGAATGACAATGGATCCCACCGTGCACCAAGGCCTGTCTCCTTGCTTTGGTTTTCTCACTGGAACAGCAACTCGCTACAGAGCAGACAGAGAAAGAGCACAAGAGGGCACCGGAGAGTGGAAGGAGCTCTATGCAATAGAGAGGAAAATCCATCATATACTACTTTCTGATATATGCATACACCCTCCATTTATCACAATTTCATAACAGAAATCTAGTATGTTTAGCTCTCAACCTGAGTGTTGGAAAAAGCTGGTCAGAGCCAGTCATAAAGAAGACTCACAGAGTTTGGGAAGATAATGTTACCCACATACCCGTTCCTGCCTCTTCTGTTTCTTCTACTCTCACAAATTATTGTTGATTTTTCAGTATTTCCCCTGACTGAAGACTTCCCAAATCTTGGTAGCATCTAAGAACTTCAGTCCTCTGGAAACAGCAAGTTCTTTTGCTGCTTTATTCCTTATGTTGAAGATGCTCTGGTCCTCTTTATCACTGTCTGCCATCTGAAAAAATGTTGTGTAGAGACTTGAAACAGAGTCTGTCATTCTGTCATTCCCTGTTGAGAAGGAACTCTTGATATTTTTTCACACATGCAGTTCAGCAGCAGATGTGACTTGTCATTGTGGTCAAAACCATCGGTGCAGCAACAGTAAATGTGATGTGACTTTGCTATGTTAACAGCTCAAATGGGATGAGAATGCTTATATAACTATCAGTCAAAGCATGACCCTAGCCACTTACACCATTTGGATAGCCATCTCACAGATGGCTTTTTTTGAGTTCAGTACCTTCATTGAAAGCTGAAGCTTGGCAAATACACAAAGACTACTGTAATCACCCAGATGATTTGCAAATTGGACACTAGCACATCCTGTTTGGGCTCTAGAATGTTTTCATTGTTTGGGATACAGGAGTTTGATGTGAAGGAAAAACAGAGGGGCACGGTTTTGTGTTGCCTTCTCAGATGTGTATCAGAGGGTCAAAGAACTTTAAGCCAACTGAATAACTCAAATTGCTTAAAGTTCTATCTTTCATGGCATCATACAGGCCAGAGATTTCTGTATCTCTCTCCTACCAGGAAGTCTCTCACAACCAACCAAGAGTACACATGACTAGAGTGTACACAGCCAGAGAATAGAGACTATATGTCTAATCTAATTATGTAACAGAATCAAGTGCATCCATTGAACCACTTACTTTGGAAATGGGACTTGAACATCTAAGCTAAATGGCTTGGTAACACTGAGAAAAGCTGCACTTAGATCACTTTAAAAAGTGAATCTTGTCATGTCTCCATCAAAGTCTACCCACTCACAACACAACTTTTAGGGAGCATAGTCTCTCTCTTGTATAAGGGAGAGATCTTCTCTTTCCTATGGACACACATAGAGCTATGTGCTTAGAAATGAAACCAATTTCTTTACTTCTTGTAGGAAGTTTATACCAGATGGTCATGCAGAAAACAGCACTGAGAACTCCAGCACTGCACTCTAAGCAGAAAATGTTCCTTCATAAAGAGGAACACATTCAGAGAAAGACATGTTTGCACAGAAAAAGTATTTTAACATTGAGTACATTTTGCCAATGTACTTGTCAGAAACTTTTCTGTAAAGACAGAAAAAGAGACAAGGAGTGCAAACCTCTGCAGCACTCTGCATTTCTTGTATTTCTGAAGCAAGGTAACAGCTCAAAGAGCTAATTAAATATTGTCATACCTTTTTTTAATATTTTTTTTTTTACTTTTTTTTTCTTGTGCAATGCAATGTAAAATCTAGGGATTATTCTACTTGCATATATAACAAGCAACACATTGTGCAGACTAACAAGATGGGAAAAAGTTTCAGAAGAACACAACAAACTTTGAAGCTAAAATTGCATTAATTTTCAGAGCAGAGAGGATGCTTCGTTGGTATTTTTATTGGTTTATTACCTATCCAATCACTATTTTGGCCTGAAAATTTGCACATTCTTCCCTGTGACAAAGTTGAAAATTAGTAGTAAGTTTCAAATCTAAGAAAAATAATAAAATGGATGTTTCCTAAATTTCACTGGAGTTTTTATTTGATCATTCTTTGTAAACAGAGGCTTTGCTTGCAGATCAGTGCCTTAAGTTTTTTGCTATAACTTGTAAACACTTGGTTAATATGGTCATAATTTATTTATAACACTTCTGTGCTTAAAATGCAAACTTCAAGTCTCTGTGAATCAGAGTACAAAATTGAACTGGTTACTGTTGCAGGAAAAGGCAAAAATCTTTAAAAATTTGATTAAGCAACTTCCACCTCCACCATCGAAGGCAAACTAACTTGGAGTCATAATGTTACCATTTAAATTTGTGATCGTCCACATCTTCAACATTATGTGAAGTTCTTGTCTCCCCTAGAAAAGATAGTAACAAAAAAATCAGATAAAGGAAGCAAAGATAATTACAGAAGTGGAATGCTTTCAAGCAAGGAATGACTAAGTAAACAAGGACTTTTCAGCTCTGAAAAGAGATGACAGGAGACAGGGCTAAAATCAAACTCTAAAAGATAGCACTTAGAATAAGGAATAATAGCTTTGTTGAACTCCTTGCCAGAGGACATAACAGATTCTAAATTTTACATGGGCTCAAGGCAGAACTGAAAAAAAACCCACAAAACTAATGGAAAATAAATCTATTTAGATTTGCTAAATACATCTAGCTGAGTCCTGAGGCTAGGAAACCGATCAGAGAAAGAATCCTATTTTTACCCTGTTCTTACCCTTCCCTAAGTGTTCACATATGGCAACTGAGGTGAATGGTCCTTTCCTCTGGCCAATACAGCCCTTTTTATCTTCTTAAATTCTTAAACTGACTCTTCCTCCCTTCATATTCAGTGGAAAACTTATTTTGCCTTCATCAAGCTGTTAGGTGCTTAAACAAACTTGTTTCTTTATAATACTTGAAATCTTATTTCCTTCTAACTCATGTCCTGATGGGGTAATTTCATTCTGAAGGAGATGTCACTGACAGAAAATTGGGTATTTCTCCTTATGTCCTCTTTTTTATTATTTTCCCCTTCTACAAGCTATTCATTTGGAGGAGAAATGCCAATGGAAATGTGGTAGCTGTGGGGCTCCAAAATGTTAGCGTATGTGCTTGAGGAAAAATGGGCTAAGTTCCATGTCCCTCAGATCTGTAATCTCTGTTCTGTTCACCAAATGGGACAGAATTTTTAACTGTGAGGATCTCAAGAGTTCTTTTTTCATTCCCATTCTCACTGCTGGTGGCCCAACTTTAACTTCAGAAGGCTGGAGGCAAGAGAGCTATGAGCTGGCTCATACACATGAAAACAGGCATACATCAGTTATAAAGCCAGAGTGAAATTCTACTGACTTTAAAAATCACTTTTTGAGTCTCTGGGGACTGAGTTCTAAAAAGCCAATATCAAATTGGGTAGAACAGCAGCACAGCTCTAATTCTGTTGCATTGTAATTTCTGAAAAACCTAATACAGAAAACTTCCTAAGAATAAGGAAAATTCACTTAGGATCCTTATCTTGGATTATGCTACACAGAATCCTCTTTATCGCATGGCTCTACCATAAAGAAAGTCTGTGGCATGAAACCAAGGAAGTATTACAACTGACATAGCTACAGTTTCAATAGAATATAGAAAGGGTGCCTTTTGGAGAATATCTCAGCCCGTACTAAGGAGTAGATTTTTTCTATACAGGCAGAAGGCAAGCTGTTTTATGCAAGTATATGCTTTGCAGTTCTGCTTGAAGGTTAGAGCTGATTATTGTTTTCTTTGGCTTGAAAGATCATTGCAAATTCAGATGATTTTTTTTTTTAAATTCACATTATTTTTGTCTATTTGATTTAATTGTCTGGTGTTTAGATGATATGTTCTAAATAAATTCTAATCTCATTGCCGATTGAGCTGTGTCTGTTTAGCTTAGAGAAAAGGAGGCTGAGGGGGCAATCTCATCAATGTTTATAAATATCTAAAGGCCTAGTGTTAGGAGGACGGGGCTAGACTCTTCTCAGTGGTGTCAAGTGACATAAAAAAGGGTCACAAATTGGTACACAGAAGATTTAACCTTAATATGAGAAAATACTTCTTTTCTCTAAGGGTAACAGCACTGGAACAAGCTACCAAAGGAGGTTGTGGAGTCTGCATCCCTAGACACATTCAAAAGCTGCCTTGACATGTTTCTGTGTAATCTGCTCCAGGGGATCCTGCTCTAGCAAGGAGGTTGGACTAGATGATCTCTAGAGGTCCCTTCCAACCCCTACCATTCTGTGATTCTGTGTTATATAATTAGATCTTCTGTTCAGTTGCCCTGTACTGAAACACAAGCAGCATCATGCATTCATGCAGCAGAAAAGATAACCCAGGACTGCCATGCACTTTAAAAGAAAGAAAGAAATGAACCAATTAGTAAAAACAACAAAGTGCTACTACTTGTCAAACTACCTTGCCTTCAGTTTCTAACATATAAAGTGACAATCAACTTCAATGATTTAAACCTTTACCTCCATTTCACTTGAACAGGTTTCAAATTCAAGGGTATTATTTTTAATTCTGAGGTTAAATTCTGAATCTTTAAATGAAGCTGAGCTGAAACTGATGAGATTTTATGATTTCACCATTTGAAAGCAGCGCAGGTATCATCCTTTGTTATTGTGCTCTGTAAAACAAAATGCCTCCACTCTTGGCAAGTCTCTTCAGGATTCGACTACATTGTCAGATCTGGGACACATACGAGGTTCCAGGATTTGGGTGCAGGATTTGCCGTGAGATAAACCTGGACTTGTAGATTGAGAGCTCATGCAAAAGTGCCCTGAACAGAATCTGGCCCCAGGGAGTAATCTACCAGGTGCTTCAGTACATAGGTAGAGATATAGATTAAGATACCTCATTTCTCACAAGACCATAGCAGGCATGCTAAGCAAAAATCCTTTGTCATTATTATTTCAGTCAGGTCTTCAAAGAGAACTGTACATCTAAATCTTAGCAGCTGCTTGGCCTGATTTTCAGTCTTTTAAACCTCTGTGATCTATTTCGTTATCAATCAGTTTTTCACTATTACAGTACCCAAAGCACAGAAATAGGTACCCTGCTAGTTCTTGCACAGCTTTTAGATAAAGACCCAATATTCTTCTTTATTTACAATCGGAACAAGGACTGCCATACTGCCTTATGAGAGAACAAGTAGGATGTAGTTCAAGTGCCAGTCAGTGTTCTCCTTTTGTGTTTCAGATTGCAGGCTGATTACACAACACTAATGAGAGCTTTTATTTATTTATCTAAGTGAACAGAGCCAAAACACAGAAAACAAAAGAGGTGAAGTCTTTAAAGAGATCACTTTTCTCCGACATAATAGGGCTGTGGACAGTGCTCCATTTTCCAACTACAAAAGGAAAGCACGAGCTGGGACTGGGGAGGTGGGGGGCGGAGGGGTAGTGGGGGGTGGGACGGGCAGGGGGAACAGAATGGAACGCACAGGCTGAGTTTTACGTTAGCTGCTCTTCTGGCTCACCTCCCAGACATTCTGCCATCCTGTCATTAAGAAGAAATCTCTGTCTTTCTTCTGCAGATAGAATGCTACCTACCCTTAGCTGCTGTAGCCCTGCTCAGCTTCAGTATTTTCAGTGACACTACGCGAATACACAGTGGTAGTGCATCAGACACGGCTTGCTTTTGGAGCCGCTTATAACATGAGACGGTGCTTCTGTTTTTTTGAGGATACATACATATAGTTGCTCAGTGTTTATTCATCGAAAATAAATACAAAACTCCAACTCAATTGAAAACAAAGAGTACAAGTGATTGGATTTACTATAGTAGTTTCCTACATAAAATTATTTTGCTACATCCAAGTTCATCATGAGGCAGAAGTTCAGAGATTGTGCAAATGACATCACATTTAAAGTATTTAATTTTAATTGCTTGGAATTAACAAAGCTCTCCTCTCCCTCACTCTTCAATATTATTTTTAGTAGCTCATGGAGGGGCATATTTTATTTCACCAATTCTTAATGGAAATCTGTGACTAATAAAAAACGCAACAAAAAACACCCCAGCCAACCAACAAACCCCAAAAAACACAACACAAAACCCACAAACCTAAATTTCAAGATATTACATTCTGAGATCTAATTTGTCATCAAATAAACAACATACTATGTTAGTAGTTGTCATTTTTGTTAAAAGTGCTTAATTATAAAATTAAAGGAGGCTTCTATTCAAAACAAATCATGCTAATTCTCCTTCACAGAAGCCTGAAAGGACAGCCATATTGCACAACAGCTAACTTAGAGAAGCGGTATCATTACAAGCACTACAGCAGATTCCTGTTATCATGTCACACCTTTGCCTCCTTGCAGATGGCTGGAATCTCCACTGCTTTACAAATTATCCATCTCTCATCCCTTTTCCTTCTTGTTGCTCATTCCGAGCTGCCCCTGTCTTCATTCACACTATGTACTTCCCCACTGTAAGCAGAATTCCCAAACTCAGCCTTGTACAAGCCGTACCATGTATGTACATTGGTGTATTTTACTAGCTCAGAGTCAATCCATTAAGGACTTACAATGCATCTTTCACTGACATGTGAAATTAAAGGAATGGAGCCTGTACTGTGCTTAAGAGACCTGAATGAGGCTACATAACAGCCTTTGTTTTGGTCAGTATCTTAATCAGTGCCTAGCCTTCATGCTGACACTAGCCACAGCTACCAATCTGAACCAGCACTAGAACATGTGCAGAAGTCCATTCTGACAACTTATTTCTCTACTTCTGAATTGTGCTGTGCCATATACTTAGCGCCTCTTGAGCTGAAATACTGTGTTTCTTATATTTGAAAAAATTACCTTTTCTCTTATATGACCATATCCCACACCTGGGCATTTTCAATCTTTTGAGAGCATCAGACAAAGTAATGGGAATTATGTGATTACATCATATGTCATGACATTAAAAGTAATTTTAACGGTTATTTTTAAAGGCCTTCTCATTTCTGAGTCTGTAGGATGTTCACAAGTAAGAGATTTCCAACATTTTATCCATGCCCTAGGAAGAAGCCATAGGCTTGCTCTAGTTTATATTTGTGGCTTCTCAGCCACCGCTGAGGGCCATCACATTGCATGGACATTCTGGCATATATCTTCTCCTCCAGCTATGTCCCTTTTGCTCTGCTGTACTGGCAGCAGGAAAAGACAAGCACAAAAAAACTCTGTTAAGTCTCAAGATGAAGAAAGCTCTTTCCACAGCTTGCAGTATGACCTCTGAGCACAATAAAAATAATCTATTTGCAGTGTGTTTTTGTCGATACTAAAACGCAACCAGGGAAAAACTTTAGGCTATAGTCTAGTTACTCTGTGTTGATGACCTCTTCTGGCAATGCATAATTTGAGCTAGCATATCATTATATTTTCACTGTGCCAGCAGCCACTGACCTTGGACAGAAATATATACCCCAGTAAAATGTGATTCTATATGCATTCAGGCAAGAAAGGTGGTTCTTAGGAAAGCTTGCTACATATTACTATGTGTTGATTAAAACTATTATTTTCTCTTTTTGAAACAGCTTTTGTGTTGTCAGGACATCAAAGAACATCTTATCACTTCATCCTCACAAGATAACCTCATAAAAGCAGGATGAGAAGTCATGTTGTGCCTTGATATTCATGGTCTGAGAATCAGAGATCTTATTTTGATATTAAAAGCATTTTTTATCTACTAATCGCCTGGATAAAGAACTTAGGCCACTTCCACAATAATTCTGCAGTAAAAATGGAATGGTCTGTTGCTATTAAACTAAGATTTTCTATTGGTGCTGAATGCAACACTTGAGTACTCTGAGTACAAGTTCCATCCCTGGAAGCATTCAAGGCCAGGTTGGATGGAGCTCTGAGTAACCTGATATAGTGGGAGGTGTCCCTGCCCATGCAGGGGAGTTAGAACTCTGTCATCTTTAAGGTGCCTTCCAACTCTAACCATTCTGTGATTCTATGAGTCCAGAAGTAATTCTTAATATGACATGCTAATGTAAAGAAGCCCCTCACTACAGGAAAGACATTGAGGTGTTGGAGTGTATCCAAAGAAAAGCAACAAAGCTGGAGAAGGTCTAGTGCACAAGTTTTGCAAGGAGCAGCTGAGGGAACTGGGGTTGTTTAGCCTGGAGAAAAGGAGGCTGAGGGGAGACCTTATCACTCTCTACAACTACCAGAAAGAGGGTTGTAGTGAGGTAGATGTCAGTCTCTTCTCCCAAGTTACAAGTGATAGAACAAGAGGTAATGGCCTCAGGTTTTGTCAGGGGAGGTTTAAATTGGATATGAGGAAAAAATTATTCACTGAAAGGGTTATCAAGCACTGGAACCAGCTGCCCTGGGAAGTGGTTGAGTCACCATCCCTAGAGGTATTTAAAAGACATGTAGATGTGGTGCTTGGGGACATGGTTTAGTGGTGGACTTGGCAGTGTGCTAGGTTAACAGTTGGACTTGATCTCTGGGGTCTTTTCCAACTTAAATGATTCTATGACTCTATACTGCAAATAATTATATTTAAGGATAAGTTGCATGTGATTCATAGAAGTAAACCGAGACCTGAGCTATTTAAATTCAACTTCCATTACACCCAGAGAATTATCTATAAGCCTTATACAGGTTACTGGATCTTTAATCACTAAAATAATATGCTAACATATACGATTTAGGCTAAGAGATCTGTAAAGTTATGAACCATTTCACTCAGTGTTTTTACAGTTACTACTCATAATACACCTGTAACAGTAACAAAAAATAAAACCTAAATTGAGTTACTAAGTCTTCACTGATAACATGAAATGAAAACCAGTTAGTGCAAGAGTAACTGCAAGGTATCTAAATACAGGAAAGACTACCTTTTCATGAGGAAATTACGTCTACTTTCATGTGTATCTAGCTGATGCTGTTTCAGAAGTCCAATAAAAGCAAACTGGTCATAATTCTACCTGTTTTGCAGGATACATTATAGTGCATTAATAGAAAAAAATTAGCAACACACCTAATGGCACTTCTGCTAAATTGACTATATATATATATATATTATTTGATAGCATCTGAATATATTTATTTTGTAAATTATTTACTTATTTATATTTAACTTGAAAGCCGAATTTGATAACTTTTTTTTTTTTTTCTCTCCTTTCACTTTCCTTGCAGCTTTAAACCAAATGGAAAATTGCAACAGGATAAATTTAAGAGGCACTAAAGCAATTATATATATATTAGTTGTTTAGAACTGTACCTTTAAGTTAGAAACTTCTCAAGGGAGATTCTGCAGAGGATGCTATGAGTCTGTTGCTATGCACAGCCAACTAACCAAAATGCAGATGAGGCAAATTGCTGGCAAACACTTTCACCAATCATGAACAATGAATATCAGAGCTCTCTCTTTAATGTCTATCCTGGCTCTTTATTAATCGTTCTAGTTACTTCATGTGTTAAGGGTACTAAGGTGTGGCTATTATCAGAGAAAGAAGGAATACAAATAGCTAAATTTCTATATACTGAAATCAACAGGATCTTTCATTATGAAAGATTTGCAAGTACACCCTGGGGCAATTTAGAGATACATAAATACATTCAAGTGTCAGCATCTTAAAAAAACCCTAATGTATCCAAAAAGTCAGGGTATCTTCATGTAGGCTTGCTCTTTTCTTTCAGCAAATGGATGGAAATTCATCTTAGCTTAGCCTACAATTAAAGAGGGCCATGAAGATTAGTAATTAGGCTAAGGAATGGATGAGAGCTACATCCCTGTTTTTAAAGATCTGATTATAAGATGGTCTCAATAATGATTAACTGATAGTATTCTGTCTATAATATACATGTTTTCACATCTCCTCTATTTTGTGCAGCAATAGTGCAGTCCGTTCTTTAATATGAAACATTTCTTTATTACAGAAGTAAACTTTTCTTTCAAATGCATCACCAAAGGATGCTGGCAGTTGAGAAACCATCAATACTGAATCTATACCCAGCAGGTAAAGCTGCATCCTCTCATTGAAAAGCATTCTTTGGTGCCAACAATATTGTTATAGAGCTAACCTGGGTAATAGCTACCTAGTTACAATTCAGAACAGCTTGGGAGTACAAAAGAACAGCAATGCTTTGAAGGAAAAAGATTAAAAATCAACATGCATCCAAACAAAAGTTTCTTTTAACTTATCTTTCCATCAGTACTCTTATGGTAATTTGAAACAGACAATGTTCAGCTGATCAGTTACAGTGAGTAAGAAAGTCTATTATTCAGGCATTCATAGTATACGATACGGTAGCTCATTAAGACCTAAATATTCCAAAACATGTTTTCAATTCTATTCTCTTCAGCAGCATAACATTTTGTTTCTCCTGTTTCTCAGTTATTTCTATGTACCTATCATAGTCCTTGTCAGGTCTGAGATTATGTTTTCCGAAATCAAGTAGCATCTGTAGGACGTAATTTCTTATTTTCAAATAGACTGGAACATTCTGAAACACAACAGAAGGTTCAAAAAAAGATAACAAAATTAACCTTTTAAACTAAGAGTCTGAAAATAGGACAAAATCTATTTCTTGGCAAGCTGAAGAATGGAAAAACAAGAAGGTTAAAAAAAAAAAAAAAAGCCACAAAGAAAATATAAGGAAGTCCTCTTTTAGAAAAAAACAATTAAGAGTGAAAGTATTAATAGCTTTCACAAAAAACAAGCATCTTTTTTATCCTCTCACACAACTGGCCCTTTATCATGTTCTCAGTATTAGTTTCCTCTGAGGTTTGTATATTGGATTTATTAACGTCGAAGAACTTTTCAGCAAATAGCCAGAGACTACTATCAAAGAATTGGCAGTAGTCAGCAACATTTCTTTACACTACACCTTGTTGCTCCTATCATAATAGGCATTTTCCATGTAACTCTCTCAAATGCAAAAGTTGGGTTCAAGATTCAGAAGGCTAAAGAAAAAAAGTACTTGTGAGAGTACAGTGACAAGACCTAGGACGAGCTCGAAAGGATAAGCACATACCGCCCACCAACTGCAAAATATCTCAGCAGCCACTATCAGAAAAGGCACAGGGATAACACCCTTCACGAAAAAACCCCAAAACACCACCAACAAAAACCCCAGTAAACATTTCACAGTTAAATATAACCTCATAAAGACTTAAACATGCAACACTGCTTTACAACATGATGAAGTTCACGGGAGAATCAGGTCTTACTCTTGCTCCTATGCTTAAGCTGTATCTCAAGCACCTTCTGCTAAATTAAATGAACAAAAAGATCCCTTAGTTAAACCTGCAAAACTCTGCTGCATTAAACTAGTTGCAGCTTAGATGCATCTGCAGTGGGTTATAGACCTTCACAGCAATAAGGATGCTGAACTATCACTGCCTCTGGATCTGATAGATACTGCCTCCACCAGCCAACAATCAGTAAGCAGAATCCAGAGGGCTTAAATTATTCCAGTTAAATTGGTTATGTGTTGTCTTTTTTATTATTTTTTTTTGTAAATTAAATATACAATAGAATATTCATGGCTGCTGGAACTTGTTTACTTACCCTGATAAATTGTTAGAATGGTCTCTGGGCCAAATAGCAATCTCTGAAAATATTCCTGGGTATAGTTCAGGAACTAGAAGATACACTATTCTAAATATATAGTTTGCATATAGCTACATTATTTATAGAATAAGTGACTTTGAAACTATGGATTGCACCAGTTGTCTAGTTCCCAAGAACTGCACAGGAAATCACCCTTTTCATTGTAGGAATATAGCTATTTTGTGGTCTTTTACTTAACACCAAACATACTGTGCATCTGAGGGCAGAAAGAATCAAGTCTTGCCATCATTACTTTCTGAAAGATAACAGTGGCTCCCATATTCAAAACAAACAGAAATAGCAATATTTTTAAAATTTCAGTACATACACTTGGCCCCATCACAAAGATTTGTTATATCATAAGTGGTAAAATAATTCAAGGGGAAAAAAAAAAAAAAAGGATAACACAGAAGTATTATTTTACTAGTAAAAGTTTTATTTTATGCAGGATGTTTAATAAAATTTTGTTTGGACAGTGTATGCACTAGAACTGCTCAGCCACAGAAATCTACAAATATAAGACCATACGCATTTAAAGCCAAATTCACCCCACTTTAATTGAGGCCTTTCAGTGGGCATCCACAGTAAAAATTAAGTCATCCCTGGCTTTTGAGGATTTACAGAGGTAAGCAACGTCTAATTTACCTTTGAAGGCGACACTCACCGGCCATTGATTCTGGATTGACAAAGCTCCTTATTTAGGTGTGAAAGTTAAATTACCTAACGAGAGATACATGAATTCAAGTTGTGTTCTTAAACACCACAATATCTTTCTCTGTAAAGAGAGTCAGCTAAACTTTGAGTTTATACCAGCATAAATGAAGAACCTTCTGTGTTCGACAGGTGTGAATGAAATCAGACTTTGTTCTCCTTCATCATATATACCTCTCAGCATACTGTAAGCTCAAAAGATGTATAGTTTAATTTAAAGCAGCATCATTTGGTAATGTGAAACACCACTTTCCCATTGTTAAGTATTTTCTGAGACAGCACTTCTCATCCTTCATGATAACAGTGTAGATCACACATGAGCAAATTTTTCCTCATTAAAAAAAATCAAAGTCCTGACATTTGAAACTGTGCTTTGTACATTATTTTGAATATGTCTGTTTATATACCTCCTTTGATGAGTTTATAAATTTATCAGACAGGCTACAGGTAGCTTTGGTTAGGGGTACAGAACAATTTCTAATTTTTACACTATTAAAATGTATTCCCTTTTTTCATCAAATAACAAGAACAGTAAACTTTCTTTATCGTATGAGTTTTGGAATATTCAGGCTAGGCAGATGATGATGAGAGTAAATGATAGTATTTGGGCCCCATTGAAGTCAATGGCTTAACAGTCATTGACGTCAATGCAAGACATCATTCCGCTTAATGGCACAACTCTGAAGAGCTCACAGTGTAGGGATTTGATCCATGACTTGTAGTACATGATACACGATACACCACACTGAAATGCAATGAAATGGAATTTGAAACTCGAAAAGTCTCCAGACAGACTCCTCACTCAGAAAATAGACCATTCATTATCATATTTAAACAAAGGTTTTAGCCTGAACCAACACTAAAAGGGATTTCAGAGAAACATAGGAAAGATTATGATGCCCTGATCAGAAAAGTGTTAAAATGCAGTACTTATCCTCTTGAATAAAATAATTTTATGTGTAATTAAAAAGAAAACATCTTTATAAATTACTTCTAAGTCACCTGAATAAATTTAACAGGTTTTTACCTAGAAAATATTCCAACATATGGAAATCAATATAGGGGCCACATGCAAAGAATCTAATTTTTGTATGTTATAGAAATACTGAGGTAACATATTTTTACCTTTAATCTTTAACTTCCCACTGCGGACATGTTTTCATGAAACACAGTATTATTGCTAGATTATGTATGTACATGTTTATCAAATAAATAGTGTATATAATTGACTGTCAAGTGGATATAGGACTAGCCTAGTAGTTACACCGTTAAGTTCCAAGAGCAAGCAAAACCATTTTTATGGTTTAAAAAAAAGAAATCAGATCCATGACTGCAGCTTTACAAATCAGTTACCAATAACTTCCAAGTTCCAAGAACTTCCAAGTGCATTTTTTGTTTGCTTTGCATTCTAACACTATCAGAGTAGTATCACACTCTCAAAGGAATTGTGCCATATACTCTATGCATAACTGAGGATCTCATACAGAAATTCAACTCTGAATCTTGCAAATTAACTGTTCAAACATCAATGGGACAAGGACTGTATGCCATCTGTGTGCCAAGAACATGAAAGGAACCAATCTGATCATGATGCTGATGGTCATCTCCACAGACATTGCTCTTGCAAAAAGCCTACTAGGAGCAACAGAAGCATTATGATCTGCTCAGAGACTATAGATTAATATGATTTGATAGAACACTGAATGCCAAGACCCATCTGTATCTTCCCAGGGCCACTGCCACTTAGTTTTGAAGTGGTAAATAACTGAAGTGTTTTCCTTGCCAGTTATTTTTCTTAGTCTTCTGATTCAGAAATATAAGCATTTAAATAAAGCCTGTCTCTCTGAAATACATTGGAATCTCAGCTGTCTTACAACCGGACAGTTCAAACTATAATAGAGTACAAATAATTATCAACAGTTAACACAGGGAGAAAAAGGAAGCAAAGTTAAGTACCACCGTCACTAGTTCTCATGAGCATATTTATGAAAGTGTAACTGAAAGTGCCAGAACACTCCTCAATACAATCTCCCTAAACAGGCATGCTTTTCAAAAAGGTCTAACAATTCCCAAGTTTTACTGACAGTCTTACACTTGACTATATGGAGAAAGGGCAGGTTAATGTCTGTGTCTATATAGTGACTATTATTTCACTGGGTGCTAGTGACAGAAGAGAATTTTGAGGATAATTCTGCACACCCACAAAATCCTATTATAAAATTGCACTCAAATTCTTAATAGAACAAACCAAACTGGTCTCAGTGGGAACACTTGCATGAGGAAAAACAAAGATCAATGTAATGATCAATTTGACTTAAGATCAGCACAGACATAAAATTCGAATTTTATCCTTTAATAGAGAAATGCAAATTTGTTTTTATTTTTTTAACAGCAGGCCTTCACAGTATTCCTGCTTCTCCATACCACAATTGTCATTTTATGGATGGTGCCACTAATATTTATTCTACAAAGTCCCAGATCTTGCATCCTTTTAGTAGGCATTCTTGTTAATTTCATGCATGCTTATTCAGCTTTCTGCTGTGTCTTGGGTTGCTATTCATACAGGTAGAAGGTCACAATCTCAACAAAGTTATTCAGCTCCATAGCTGGGATACATCCCCTCTTACTAGCTTCACTCAAATGCTCATATAACTTGTCATCTAAAATTAATCAAAAGAGGTATTTGATTGAAAATCTGAGACTTGCCATACCTTAGGCACTCCTACTCTGCTGTTTTCAAAGACAGTGCTTTGCCTTTTACATATTTTTAGCACAATTCTTATAATGCACTTGCCCTCACAAGATGATCTAAAAATAGTTTTTTTCTACCTTTTTACATCTGTATAAGGAACACACAATGCAATAAAATCTGAATAACAGATTATGCATTGTTTTAACTGGGAAATTACAGTACAGAAAATAAATAGCTCCAAAATCTTGCATATAATTCATGCGAGCCATGACACTATTATCATAGAATCATAGAATCATAGAATCCTAGGGGTTGGAAGGGACCTCGAAAGATCATCTAGTCCAACCCCCCTGCCAGAGCAGGGTCACCTAGAGTACATCACACAGGAAGGCGTCCAGGCGGGTTTTGAATGTCTCCAGCGAAGGAGACTCCACAACCTCTCTGGGCAGCCTGTTCCAGTGCTCTGTCACTCTTACAGTAAAAAAATTTTTCCTGATATTCATCTTAAACCTCCTATGCTCCAACTTGTATCCATTACTCCTTGTCTATGAATCTATGTGCATGGGATAACCCGTATTCCAACAGCAGGACAGATGATGCTCCCAATAGACGATTCTGTTCACCCTAACTTCTCAAAAACAAACAAAAAGTGGGTTTACAGAGTATTGTGGCATTCCATACTGCACTTTCAGGAAGGAATTTAAAGGTCTCTTTCTATTTCCACAAATATATATAGGCAGTCTTAATTCTTACCTTCAGTTTCCCTAAAACATCTGACAGAGAAAAGCCTTTTTATTTACTCTGATTCTAGAGTATAAATCCTGGAAACAGAAGGCAAATGCTGAAACTTATATTGTCAAGTACAGACTGTACAGACATAGAATCATCAATACTTTTTCTTGTTTTTAACGTATTATCAAAAAAAGCTTTAGGGAGAAGCTGACTTGAGAGAAAGATACTTGAAAACCAAATTTTCACTGTCACATCAGTGTACATTAACTTGATATTTCCTTTAACGTGGCATTTCATGTAGCCAGGGGTGAGACCTAGAACTGAAGGGAAAAAAGCCAAAACCATGCTGCTAGTAAATGACAGCTAAGTTACGGTTAGTGAGACCACAAAATAACAATAGGCCTATTCTGACATATTAATGACTGGCCAAGACAGAGCTACTTCTATCTAGGTCATAATGAGATACCACAATGTGCCTCAAAGGATGTGAAATGTATGTATGGAAGGGACAATACAGTGGGTTCACACTGGGACATTAACAGACTGAAAGGCAAGAACTCCTTTATATTAGAAATCAGCAAGGGTACCTGTAATCTGTACAAAGAAACTCACTGCCTTTTTGATATTGTCTAATGCTTACCATCCAAATAAAGCGTAATTAATCACATATTTCAATATAAAAAGCCAAACTCTGATCCAAACTCCCACAAACTAATCGAAGCGCATTTAAAGACAATTCCATTTGTAATAAGAAACAGATGGTAAAGGAAACAGATGTCTTTTTGTGATCTGATTTACACATCTGCAGACATTTACAATATACATGCATTTCCAAAGAATGTTGAGCAAATTAAATTGGGAAATGGGAAATTTTTTTCTTAATGGTCATGCACAAAGAGTGTGACTCAAGAAGAAAATAAGCTGTGACAAAGACACATCTACCAAGCCTATCTGTTTCCTAACCAATAGCCTATTAAAGCATCATGTTAAAGAAACACCAATCATGATAAAAATCAGACAACTTTGGAATAGTTTACTGCAAGGAAACATCACTCAAATGTGAGGTGGCTGAGGGTCAGGTGATTTTCAGGTTTATCCCCTCTCTTCTGAAAGAAGACTTCAGGTTAGCCATGGTTGTCCTTCAGAAAATCATTATACAGAAAAGCAAAACATGCCTCAGCAACACAGACCTAGAAATTTATTTAAGATCTTCTAAACCTCAGATTGACATTATATGCAGACATCAACAATGAGCCATTGACAACGAGATCAAATATTTTCACTGGTCTCAATGAAATTATGCACAAGAATCAGCAGATAAATCAGTTACAAGAAAGAAGGATGGAAGAGTCTCACTCAAAAGAGAGAAAATCCTTGCAGAACCTCTTAGAAAAGACATTTAGGATAAAGCAGTGCAAGGAGCAAAGGTGTTAACAACTTTCAAAATTAAACTAGGTTGAGGCAGGCCAAAACTACCCAAAATCTTCTCCAAATTCAACTGCTTGTTTGGGAGAGCATGCTGGTTTCTTAGATTTTGTCCCATTTCTTTTTCTCCAGAGACTTTACTTCAGGCTCACAAAGGGTACCACATTGTCAGGCACAGAAAATGAAGTCTTCTCTTTCATCAAAGCAAAAAAGCCAATTTAACTGCCACATCTCTGAGCTGAAGGAAAGAAATCCTATAATGATATTCAATATTCATGTCCATTCCAGTTCTGGGCCTGTCTGCTGATACTGTAAATAAGAAGCTAGATTCACTCAAATGTTCTGAAGGGATGCTGAACAGCCTTAAATCTCTTATTATGTTTATTTTGCACCACTATAGTGACCACTGAGATGCAGACAGAATCAGTAAACCTGTCAAGGAGGGGCTGGTGCGGTGGGGGGTATAATTATCACCAGTGAGAACTGGGCCAGTTTAACCAGTTTATTTTCATATGAGCAGACATATGATCATCAGATGGTAAGCATTTTCAGAACTAATCACTTGGGCTGCAGTCAAACTGGTCAGCTGGAAGTGAAAAGCTCCATATTCTATTACTAATCCCCTGAGCTATAGAGTCCCCAGTTGGTAGTTGTATAAAGGTTCACACAGGTTTTTTTTTTAAAGGAAGCAAAAGCAGTTACCAGTATTTTTTTTAAAAAACACCAAAATAAAACCCACACTTGCAAGAACAACTATCCTTTTCTTAAAATAATCTCTCTGAAAGTAGCAGACTGTACACATTTTACAAGAATAAACAAACTTCTCTAATACTTATCCACAAATTGGGAGTCAGAGATCATTAGTGCAAATTTAAGCTGACCTGCAGCATTTATTTTATAAACTTTGGGTATCCTAAGTGATCCATTACAGAACAACAGATATCTTCAATCTGTCTAATCTCTTCACTGGGCATGTTTTGTTTCCAGGCATGAATGCTACTTGGTGAAATTTCCCCTTCGTAAGGAAGATAGAAAAGATTGGTGGAGGTGGCAAATAATATTTGGTTTAAGCTAGCAGGAGGAAGAGGAATACCAAGAAAAGCAAAAACTGTTTCAGCTGTCTTCTGAGGAAAGCTCACAATATCCTCAAACTTGACCAGCTGGTAATTTCTTGGCTGCAAGTTCCCATTTATTCTCAGTGCCGCTGCTGTGTTTGCTAGCCATAAATAGGACAACATAGAAACAGCATTTGAATTAGAATTTGAAAGTTCTTTTCTTAATGACTCATATTCAAAAGCATAACCTTCATTTACACTACACTTTCCTTTACCATTTTCTCCTTTAAACATTGCAGCCAAGTGTTGTGGAACATTTTTCAAGGAATAAAGGCTTGGCTTATTTTTGTACAACATGGAATAGATCCATGCCCGTGGGTCCCTTACTACATATAATGCTCTCATTGATGGTCCTAGGATTTCCTGAAAGAAGGGAAGCTTTAGCGTCCAGCTCCCACTACTTAAACTAAGCACGGGCCGTGCATTAGGATAATAGATGAGATGTCTTCTCAGTTCCCTAATATATTCAGCATCTTTATCTTGACTCCCTCTTGCCCTGCTTCTTTGCTCTGACAGTGATTCTCTCTTTTTGGATCTCTTCTTTTTGTCCTTGCTTATCGCAGAATGCTGAGAAATTTTACTTATGCTGCCTTCATATAAATGAATGTTTTGTAAATGTAACTTTGTGCCTCGAATTAGAGACTGGAGCCACCCCTGGATAAGATGAAAATGACCATTCTGGACATCAGAAACCTTCCATTCACATGGATCTACAAAGGAATCAATTTCAAATTCAGTCACAGGAATTTCGAGATAGGGTGTAGGTATCCTGACATATAAAAAGTCACTGCTATTGAAAAACAGCTGCTTTAAAATTTCTGCACCAGAAGCAGGAAGTGAAGTGACAATAACATCTGGTAAAACAACAGGGTTTCCTTCTAACTGTTTGGCTTTATTGCCTTTATCATGTTCTAGCCTTGACATGTCACTGCTCCATTTTGCACAGATGGGCTGAGTACACATGCTCCACACATCCACCAACTCAATAAGCCACAGTGTGACAACCAGAATTAGGATCCAACGCAACATTTTACTGAAGGATACGTAAAACTGCCACTGAAAAGCCAGTATGACCAAACTAACACCCAAAATTAACCCTGCAATTACGTTCACTTTGAATCCAAAGGGGAAAACCACCCTATTGTTTTTTATCTGTTTTTCCACTAATTCAGTACCTAGACCAAACTTGGTCACTTTGTTTTCATGAACTACTTTGGCAAAACCACCAAATCCCAAGTAGTCAAACCTTGTCTTTAAATTCTGATATTCAGTCACAACAGAGATGGTATTTTCAGTGCTGTTGACACTGAGCGAAATCTGAAATCCAGATTTTGCATTATCTATGAGCCGGCAGTTAGAAACATTGACATATGGGCCATAGAAAAGGTAAACAATCCTCGTAAGCATGTTTTTCATTGGAAAGGTAACATTTACAAACTGAGTCCATCGTTTTTTGAATTCAGCAGCTTGCTCTGCCTCCTGTATCCTAGCAACAGGACTACTCCCATGATGATCAAACCACAACATCTTGTAGTGGGCATCCCACACATCCATCATAGCTCCGTTGTATTTGTTCTTAAACTTATAGGGTATGTATTTAAAATCGATGTCAAGATTATGAAAAAAGGCACTGACAGAATTAACAGGAGAGTCTTCCTCCTTCTCAATATGGTCTACTACTAACAATGTCTGAGAATTTAAGAGCAGCAAAATGCGATACACACTTTTCAATTTCATTGCTGATGTGTAAGCAGATACTGCCTCACCACTCACAAACATCATGTCTCCAGCCTGGGAGGCTGTTATAATTTCTCCGGTTGAGTCTCCAACCTCATCACCGATCCACTTCAGCCACTGGGCACATTCACCAAGCTGTCCCTCCCAAGGCTGGTTGCACTGGCTCGTAGGAGATGGAGCAAAGACCAAGACGTTGTTCAGGTGGCTGAGTTTAGGTCCATAAAGAGCCTCAGATACAAACACTTGCCCATTGGGAGCAAAAGTGAAAGAGTTCTGATCAGGATGTTCATGTCCCGGATTGAAACTTCTCCACCCATCAATCCAGGCATATGGTTGAAAGTGAACAATATCGTAGATGGCACGTCCACCAAGTTTTCCAGACTTAAAGGACACAAAGGTGTTTGACTGATCATTTGGCAATCCAGCCCCATAAGTAACAACTCCCCAGTTAGGAAACACGTGCATTTTAGCTGTACCGTAGTGAGGAGGTGGCTGTGGAGCGATTTCAGCAGCGTACCATATAAATTCAGTGTGTAGTGTGCTCCACCGCTGTGCAGTGGACGGCACCATTGGCCCATCCTTGGGTCTGTGTTTTCTAATCTGCTGTGCCAGCCAGTTTCCAGCTCCATTCTTCATTATAAACTTATCCAAGAAAACCAGCTGGCTCTCAGGACCATAAAACCAGTTGTAATTAGAATCTGCTATGCCCACAGTCCTCTGAAAGCCTGGCAATAGGGTGGCATAGTAAAACCAAAAGTGCATTTTGAGCCAGTTATTATCCAAGTTGTTAATACCAAAGTGGCGCTGGGCCAGGAAAACATATTGGGTTACTGACTTTGCTGTGTAACTCCCATAAGCTACTCCCTCATCCAAAGACCCATCTACAATATGATTGAGCAGAAACATTGTTTTCTCCATCACATCAACCACAGTGTGTTTCCAAATATTTGCTCGAGACCCTTTGTCCACCCCTGCAACTAGAGCCCCAATAAGCAAAGCGAGCATATTGGTTGCTTGGTGATTATGGAGAAGCTGCTTTCCCCAGGAACGAACCTTTGAGTACTCATACATTTCCTCACTGACAGACCATATCTTCTCCAGGTATTTTTGCCTTCTCTCATTTTCCAGTGAATTATACAAGAAGTCAAAAGCAGTGGCAAATCCTGTTAGGGAGTGACCGAGTGGCACTTCATCTCCAGGTGCATTCTCAACCAACCAGTTTTTGTAGCCAGCCATTCTATCCATATATTCTAGGACAAAATCAAATGCAGCTTTATCTTCGGGGCACAGTAAACAATAAAATGCTAGAGGTGGCAGATTGTTACCATAAATCTCATTCCACTTTGCAGCAAAATCAACATGCTTGGGTGGAGGTAGGTAGTATAATGGGTTGGACAGCATAACCATCACTGCGCTTCTGATGGCTTTGAATAGATGGGAATGGCTTGTACGAGCTTTCTGCCTCAGTGACTGGACATCTTCAGCATCAAAATACAAGCTTGGATGAAGAGCCATTTTCTTCAGCTTCTGCTCAGCACCAAGACCTTCAAGTTGCTGTTTTTCATATTGATCTAAATTTTCTACAAAAGTCATCCAATCAGAGTAATTGCTTACAGATTCTTCAAAAGTGAAGACAGCAAACATCATTAATGATAGAATTAAAGTATGTCCTGTGAACACCAGAGCCATGATCCATTAGGCAGCTCCTCTTCCCCAGACATACATTTCCTAACAAAGCACAATGTTCAGATATCAAACTTAGGTCCAGTTAGTACAAAACTGAACATCTTAAGGCATATTTTAGGAGAAAAGACTTTATGTGTACCGTGCATTCTAACGGATATTCAGATTACTTGTAATCTGAGCTACAAAGAGATAACAAGGCTCTTAAAAACTGAAATTGCAGGTGCCTTGTCTGTCCACAATTTTCTCAATCACAACACTATAACATAAATACCAAAATTATGGAAAATGTAAAATCTCTAAGATATGCACATAAAATACAGGTTGACAATGCACAGTAAGAGACTGAAATACTATCTCTCGGTAACTTGAAAAACTTGCCTTGAAAAAAGGATTTGGAGCCATACATTTCCTTAATTATGAATCAGCTTAAATTTCACTTCTAGAGCTGACAAAAACTCCACTGATCGCAAAACAATATAATTTATTCAAAACAATGTATTGTATTTGATGAAATAGGGAATTTACAGCACTTGAAAAACAGACTCCAAAACTGAAGTTACTGTCTTCAGCCTTCCCCTTATCTCAGTTGCCATACACGCTTTTTCCATCTTTCTCTTTTGGGATTCATGAGAGAGTGGGAAGGAAAAAAAATAAAAATTAAAAAAATCAACACAGACTCTCCATTAGCTCCTTTCGATGAAACTGCACTGCTTTTAACCACTATTCCCCTCTGCTTGTGAAAGGTACATCTGAATTAATAGTCATAGGGTACTGATGTATTTTCAAGTCTTCTTTCATCCTATCTTCAGCCAGTGATGCCCAAATTTTGCCCAAACGATTCAGATAACTCTGATCCTTCCATTATGAAGCAAAAGGAAAACATGTGAAAGAGAGAGAAAGCCAGTACTTTTCTGTTAAAAAAGCAGTTTCAGGTTTCCTTCCACTTTGCATATTGCTTCTTTTCTGTGGAAACAGAAACAAAAGTTCTCTGAAGCTGTACAGGTGTCAGTACACATTCCAAGTAAAGATCACTGACTTTCTTGGAAAGATGAGTTTAGAATACACCTTCTCTTTTACAGAATTTTTCTTTTTGCTAAAGAGCATTTTCAAGGTTCCACAAAACTTATCTCTGGCAAAACAGAGATTCAGCCTGGCTACTTAAGCTCGCTTTGTTTCAGCTTTCCCTGCGCGACGACGAGGTCTGGGGGGGCATATTTTCCCACTGCGCTATCAGGAGCTGCCCAAGAAAATAAAACTGAAACACGCCACCCACATTAAACGGATCCCCACCTAAAAATAAAACGATCCCCACATATAAACCCCACGCGTGGTTCTGCCGGCCAGATGAAGGCGTGCAGAGGCACAGCAGCCGGACAGACCCACGGCGGCTGCCGCCCGCTGGCCGCCCCCCGCCCGCGGCCAGCAGAGGGACCCCGCCGCCGCCACGGCCGCCTCCCCCACCCGCTCCCGCAGCCCGGGGGCCGCACAACTTGAACAACTTTCGGCGGCGACCGCGGGCGCGCCCCGCACGCATCGCCGTAGCGGCCGGGAGCCTCTATCTCCTCCCGCCCGCCCTCCCCGAGTGTAACCCCGGTCTTACCGCAGTGAATCCGGCGGGGCTGAGGGCGGCGGCAGCTGCCTCGGGGCCGCCTGGCTCTGCCCCAGCCAGGGGGCTGCAGCCGGCCCTGCTCGGCTGGGCCGGGCTGTGCCTACGAGGCTCCGGCCCCTTCCGCCTTGCTGCTACTTTCCACCCGGGCTGGCCGCAACTTCGGGTCCCTGCCTCCGCCGGCGGCTCTCCAGAGTTGATGGCGAGGAAGATGCGGTGGCGGGGGCCGGCAGCAAAAGGAAACTCGCAGGGATGTCGCTCCAGAGGGGCGGGGAGGAAGGGAAGGATGAAAGGGAGGAGGGGAGGCAGCGGGGGCGTTGGCAGAGCCGCCCCCGGCGGAACAGGGATGTGCCGATCTTCCGCACCGTACTCCGGCGGCGGGCGGGCTCCCGGCCCCGCAGGCGCTCCTGGCTGCTCCTCTTGCCTGCCGCTGCGTGAGTGAGCCGGGCGCCGCTGCCCGCGCCCAGCCCAGCCCTGCTCCCGCGGCCGCTGCCACCGCTGCCCCTTGCGCCTCGCCAGCGGGCTGCCGGAGGAGCGGAGCGGAGCGGAGCCCGGGGGCAGGGCTGCGGCTCGGGGCGGGGGGAGCCGCGGGGGGAGGCGGGGCCGCGCCTCCCGGGTGGCTTCCGCGGCGGATGCTCTGAGTCTGCGGTGCGGGGTGGCCAGGGACGGTCCTGAAGCCCGGTGTGGAGCGGGTCCCGGTGCGGGGAGCAGCCGGCAGGTGTGAGAGGGTTCCGCGGAATAAAAGCTGCCGCGGCGGGGGTCGCCTCTGTAGCCCGCTCCCCCGCCACGGGCCGGCTCCGCTGCTCCCAGCCGTGGCAGTGGCAGGGCACGGCGGCCGCCCGGGGGCTGGAGGGCAGGGCAGGGCAGGGCATGGCCGCAGGAGCCAGCTCTCCTGCGGATAGCAACTTTGTAAGCGCTGAATGAATACTTCACAGGGCCCATGCCTCGGAAAGGACGGGGATGCGCAGCATCTGCTTGTTGAAGCAGTCCCGCTTTGTATAACTAGCTTTCTGCGCAGGCAGTTTGCTTTACGCGAGGCATAGAAATAGCTATGCATTCAGCTTTAGCTGAAGGTTTCTGAAGTAAAACATAAAGCCTTAATGAGGTGTAAAAATTCTGCCCCTCAACTCATTCGCGGTCGGTGATGCGATGCAGGGCCCGCAGGAAACGCTGACCAGCCCGCTGGTGCCTGTGTCCACCCAGGAATTTCAACAGGTGCAATAACCCCACCCTCGGTTTTCAATCGCAGTTCGGATTGCTGGTCGTGACTTTCCGAGCCTGCACTTGTAACATGTCTGATGTGATACAATGCAATTTTTTTTGGTAGTGAGTGCACTCTCGGAATAGAAAGGTTGTGAGATTTTTTGTAGTTGTTACCAATTACTATGTTTATAAACTACCTCAAAGGATGAGGATTTTAATGAACACGACAGCGTAAATCACCATTTTTTCCCAAGCACAGCCTATATTCTTCTTAACTTCTCACTGTTTCTTAAAAATCTTAGAAAATACAGTTGCATATTTAAGAATTTCTCAAGCTACTCGATGTATAACTATCTTGAAATGAATATATTAATATATAATGGACATACATTATGGATACTGGTGCTGTTTCTTTGTGCTGTAGAGAACACCTTAGAAGGATGAAATTATTAAATTATGCACATTTCCATCAATGATGAACTATGTCTGGAACCATCCTAAATTCTTCAGATGTGCCCCTATGGGCTTGGTTTAAGAGGGAAAAATACTCATTATTGCCTGAACTGTATCTTCCCATCAGAAGAAATTTGCATAATAACCAGAGATCAGCACATAGTTCCCTGACCTTGAATCTGTTAAAATTCTGTCTTTTCATGCTATTGGGGAAGTTATTCCAGGAGGAGAGCAAAGGGAAATGTAAAGCAACAATAGAGGCCCCATTCCTCTTTCAGTCAGTAGAAAATTAGTGGAACACACCACAAATGAAAACCTCTGAAATAATTTTCTCTCTGTTCTTATTATATCCTGCATTGTACCCATACCATTTTTCCCAAGGCTGACCCATTCTGGGACATACTAAACTCTCAGAGAATTACTTCTCCCACAAATTTTCAAGCAATTCTGAATGAGCAGAAAATATGGAGGACTTTTGTTAGGTTAAAAGCAAGAGTAAAGCTCTCCCAAGAGCCCTTCTTACTCTCTGCAACCTGTGTTGAGACCATTACATATACAGAGTCCAATTGCAATGTGATACTTGTGAAGAAGCAGGAAAATTAAGTATTGACTGGCCCCATATATTCACAAATACCATTTTGACAAAGGCTTATTTATAAGGCAGTGAAGACATTTGTAAGGCATTTCACTTTTTCTGTGGAAGCTCTTTCACATTATCAAAGATACACTAGGAGAATACTTAGGAACATTTTTCTGCTAAACTTGTTGCAAAGCAGGAGTGTCCTTAACCATGTATGATTCCAACTAATGTAAGCTACTTAACTTTCTGCTTTCAAGACATTATGTTTCAGAAAAACCCACAAACAAACAAAAAAAACCCAACCAAACAAACAAAAACCCCATCGTGGTAGAACTAGTATTCAATTATTTTTCTAGTAGTTGTTTTCAACAGTCAACAGAGACCCATAGTTACTATACTACAACACAAACCCAAAACTTCATGGATTCAACTGGTATCCGTGAGAAAAGAAATAAGTGAAGCAAACTTCAAAGGAGCTATCTTCAAAGGAGTTACCTTCAAAGGTAATTAGAAACAGTGACTCTGAATTGTGACCAAGTCTTTTGCATAAAATGAGTCTGAATTGCATTGACATTCTACCTTACTTGCTTGCATTGTGGTCAATAAAATCAAGGTCACTTTCAGAAAAAAAACAACACATTTAGTTGTGAAAGCAACTGTTAAAAGTTACATTTTACACTTTTATTTGTAGAAACACTGACCATCTGGCAATAAATTGCATTATCAAATATTCTTCATAAGTATGGATAGCTGAAAAAGCAAGGCTGATGGGCTGTTAGCAGTATCTATTGAGGAAATGAGTTTTGACTCATGGGAAAGTGACCTCAGTGTCACTTCAACTTCTTAGTATAAGACTGCTTGTTACAGATATGCTATGGTGTACAACTCCAGGGATAGCATTCTGCATGGATACCAAAACCAGCCATCTGAATGATCTTGGAAGTGTTAGCAGCTTTATCCTGCTTGAGTACAGGCCAAGCACTAACAGATGGAAGTGAAGAGTAGGATAATCTGCAGGATTGCAACAAAATATTTGCCAGTGTCAAAGAAGATAATAATTCAAAAGTTCATAAATTCTCGAGGTGCTGCTGTCAAATATGAGACATTGATCAACATACACAAAAAGTGCCAGGTATTTAGGTAGGATCTGGACTAAGGTAACTAGGTGTTTAAAGGATGCTAACCAAAATATCTCAGCTCTTAAATGACCTAACCCTCTTGTCTGTTTCAGCATACAACATCTTTTTGCTCCAAAACAGGGACATCCTAAGAAATCATGTTACTTTTCATTCATATAATCACACACACAAACATGCACACATTACTTAATTTTACTGGAAGGAAGGAATTAAACCCACTGCCATCCAAGAATAGCTCACACACTTTACAGCCACACTTTGAACATCAAAACAAAGTTTATATTGCATTCTCAGGGCAGGGATCATTGCTTGAAGCCAGGTCTGCCGCTCCTGACTTTGACACTGACTTTTGCAATATCCAAGTCCTCTTCCTCTCTGTGTACTCCCACATGATAGGCACACAAACAAAAACTACACTGTTAGCTGGTCAACTAGATATAGAGGAACAAATCTGATGTTGCCGAGGTACTTTTGACAAATAATAAGAATGAAAAAAAAATATAGAGAGAGTTGATATCTAAGTTCCTGTCTTTTGGGGGCTGAGTGAATACAGGGGAACTGAATTGTAGAGTACACAGAAATGAGCAAAACAAACTGTGGTGATACTATTCTTACTTTTAAAAAGGTTATTTTTATATTTTCATTTAAAATCTTTTTAGTTTTATTTTTACGTATTTTAAGATTTTTTTTTTTTTTAATATAAGTGTGGTTACAAATTAAAAGCAACAGCGACAAAACACAAAAAAGCAAACAAGAATATCCTGATTTTAATAAAATTAAAATTCACCTTTTTAAGTTAATCACAGTGCACAAGCAAAGCAGGAAAGAAATTACTTTTTTTTTTTTTTCCCCTCCATATTACAAAGGCACTTATTTTTACTGCTGTTCTCTAACATGGCAAGACTGGAGTGCTCACAGACTTAAAAGTGCTTCGTGTCACTGTCAAAAGAGAGATATAGGATGCAGGAAGTGTCAAAAGCCACAGTGATGCACTCATTCTCTGTCCCAGCTGTGTGTTCCTGCCAGCTCCTTTGTGTCGGAACAGTTGGCAGTCTCATGGCTACATAATTACTCATGCAGACACAACATTGCAGCTCTAGGCCAGCTTAAGCAGATTGAGAAACTGCCACCTTAAAAATGCTAGCTGCATACAGGGCTAATTTTAACTCCATTCATTACTATCTCAGACACTGCATGTGAAGTAAATGGGACTATTTGTACTTACTTTGGTAGCATTTGTATCAAACAGTCTTCAGTGGAAGTGGTTTAAAAACATCAGAGCTTACATTGTGTACAGAAGTGGGACCTCAGGAAGATTCTCAGTACTTGGCCGAAACAGCGCAGTGCCAAATTCTTAGAATATCAAATCCATGGGAATAACCTCTGTGCAGATCTACATTGGTGAACATTTTTCGCCATGGAAACTCACCACCAGTTGTATAAAGATCAGTGCTACAAATGTTGTATTTTCAAAGCTTTTAAGTATTCAAGGCTTGCTGATTGTATTTTGGTATTTTGTGACCTGTCCCTACATTTTCCTATATTAAATACAGTATTTTGGCAAATTAGTAATCCAAATTAATTTGGAGGAGGATAGAGTCTTCTTTTCCTTGTCCTAGTATCTTGTCAGTCTAAGAAACTCTTGAAAACTAACACCTCTCCACCCCCAACCCCAGAAATCACTAAGCTCATCAGGCATGAAGTTTGAAGTAGTGTATGATACATTCACTGGACATAGACATGACCAAATATATGCTACAGTTTGGGCCAGAGAAGAATTTAACATCAGAATCTTGTGACGTAGATAAGATTTATATAACATTGCTGAAAATGAAGTTTTACCCTTGGACTGAAAATAAACATCAAACATGAAGAATCAATGCATGAAGGCCTACCTATCCTTTGGTCTTAGTATAACAAATCCCATGGTTTTTCATTTTAGCAGAAGTGTATCAACTGTAGCTTTGCATTCCTGATTTAAGCTCACTGTTTTGATTTCCATGAAGTGCATACCTTTCTACTGAAATAATATGCTTTGAATCTGGGCCTAAATCCCAGTACCCCATCACTGGTGACTTTCCACCAGCACTTATTAATAGAGTATTCTTACTTGCTAGCAACTATAAATTAGAATTACCTTAAAAAGATTGTAAGATATATTGTCCAGCCCATGAGAAATACATATGAAAAATACTCTTGCTGAGCAAGCAGAACCTACAGAGATAGCAATTAAATCACAAGACTGAAAATAAAAACTGTTATGATCTACACCATTGTCTCCAAATTATATGATTAAGGAGATACTAAATTAGACATTACTGTGAAAGAGTATAACTAAAAATCTTAACTAAATATAGTTTTTTGGTAGTTCTATTCATTATACTAATGTACAGGTTTTGTGTTTAGCAGCTTTAGAAAACTGGAAAGCTACAGATTACAACCCATATGGGTATGGTCAGGTTGGCAGTAGTGATTAATAGTATCTCCTGGTTTTGCTTTATATACACCAAACAATATTTAAGACAGATATTAAGATGATTTACATCACAAAGAATCCAAACACTGTACTTAACTTGAACAAAGAATAATGTATTAAAAGGAATGTGGGCTGGAATAACATATATTAGTTCACTCATTATCACAGGGAAACAGGCAAGTTCTCTGGTTAAAATGGAATACCTTGGTTTGCAGCACAGTACTCTGAATTTACATAATACTTAACCCATTCTACCTAAATGTTCTAAGTTATTTGCTGTCAATAAATGCCACATTCATTCAGCTTAGTAGGATATCTTACATCACATGATCCTACCAGATTTAATAAAATGACTGTGAAGTACTGCTTAATGGAAAGGTGTGGTTCTACAAGTACTTAAACATTAATGAGGGAAAGGAGCGATCTACCACTAATGTCATACCTGGTTGCCTCTTTTTTCAAGGATGATATAGCTGTGATGAACGAGGTAAGGGGACTGGTTTTGCAAAAATTGTACTCAACAACAACAAGGAAAGATTAATTTCCAGCTAGATAATTTTCCTCAATTTAGTTCATCTGACATAAGGTATCAATATATATCTGGAGTTGGGTAGTAGTAAAAAACCCACTTATTTGGAAACTAATTTCAAGTAAACAGCCTTTGTAAGGCTGGTCAAATCCTTCCATACCTAATTCTGATGTTTTGCTCTGCTGGAGGAAAAGTCTAGAATGCCAAATATATTAAGTCAGCCTTAACCTGAGAGTTGGACATCTAAAAACATTGAAAGTATGGACTATCAAGCCTTTTCAAGTTAGAGCTCATTGTTGCAAACATTTTTCAATGTTATAATAAAAAATACATTCCCAAACACTTACAACTACTTACCAATTGTAACATTTACTTTGCTAAATGTTAAGTAGATTGCTACTGTACTCCTTTAATTCATGTGAGGAAAGTGTTGCAGAAATGTTAAGGTCCTTACAATATACCTGTAAATTGAGATTGACTTAGGCTGGATTATAGACATCACAGTGAACGGTGTTCTCTCAAAACCTAGAATATGGGTTTTGTTCTCAGATCTTCTGGATTTAACTCAGATTTTTTGAAGGCTAAATTTTTGGAAGATTCCATTTGCATTACAATTTTTATTGCTAATGTATTATGTGCCTGCAGATTTCTTTTAAAGTATCATCTCCGTCTGTACTTCATTACTCCGAGTGCCTTTGTTGTCATTATTTTTAGCTTGTAGTGCTGCCAGAGAGATCAGTTACATCTACATAACACAGTACTTAACTGTGTAACAGTTAACACAGTGTAGGTTTGCACACAGGTACCCAAGCTTGTTGTAGCAAGGTTAGCTAATTGGAATAGATAACGTGCTCTGTTAATGAAGGTGTTCCTTCTGGAATCTAAGCTTTTACATTAAAATTTAGCCTGAATATTATTTCAGGGTCATGGATGGTTCTTAGCTGACCCATGTTAAAGAGAAAAATCTACTTAAATTTTGGAGGATAAAGTCAGGATGCAAGTTGACCAATCTATATATCACTACACAGAGAGGTCACACTGGAGGGTTCATAAATTAACAGCAGGATGTATGAAATGATCAAATAGCTGGAATCTGAAGCTCAAACTTTAATGATGTGTAAGTTGTACATTATTAACAGTGATTGTAATTAAGACTGGAAGAGCTTTTCAAATAATATGATGGATTTTCTGTAATTAGAGGTCTTTAATTTAGACAAGATGCATCTCACAAAAGATATTGTCAAATTTGATAATAAAAGAACTATCAGGAAAAATTCAAAGGTCTTAAACTCTCTGAATTTTTCATCACATCAGATTCTCTTTTATTGCATTCATTCATCTAGAAAAGTGGAAAAATACAATGGACATTTAGAAAGGTCATATAAATAGGTTTCTTATAATGGCAATTGAATTGCTTTCTGTTTTACTAATGTAACTGTTTTTGGTACCAGCTCAAGACCTCTCAGCAACATAGACAAAAATGAGTTTTGCCACTATAAGCATGGGGAGGTAAGGCTAGTCCTTCAGCAGCAAAAGAAGAGGAAGTGGAGTTGAAACAGGATTGCAGAATTTCACATTACATTTACTGCCTCTTTTCTCCTGGCTCTGGTTCCATATAGCAGTAACTCCTAGCCGATACACCCTCAACTTTCTGGTGATATTAGTCAATCAGAGTGACTTTCCAAACATACAGTGTAGTTAGGGGAAGATAATTAACCATAGATGTTCTCCTGTTAATTCCACTATGCTGCCCAGGCCTCTTCTGCCAACACGTGAAATTGGCCCTGAATCCCTTAGTGATTCATTAAACTATTATGGACCTGTTTAGAATCCCACCTTAGTAATTATTGCAAAGCCATCTATAATAGTGTGCAGTATAACTTTTAAATCAACAAGTTATATATAGCATACAAGATGTTTTGTTTGTGAGGCTTTGAGAAGTCACAGACAACTATACAGAGGTGTTGTGTATCAACTAATATTTTTTATTTCTTTTTTTCATAAACACATACATACAATAGATATCCTTGGATATGTGTACAGCATTATATTGACTCAAAGGAATGATGTAATCATAGATACATTCACTCAAGTGCTCTTTCTAAATAGTACTACTGAAAGGCAATAGACGTTAGAACAAAAATATCCATCCATTTAACATTACATGCTTGCCATCACAAATGCTTCAGAGAGCACTTAGGCAGTTAGCATATTTATGACTTTTTTTTTTTTTTTTTTTTTTTTTTCCAGAAAACAAGGCAATTGATAGATCTCTTTTCTATCTAATTCTCCAGAGATATGGAACTTTTGGTTTCAGATATATTTTCCCCTTTGCTTTTTCTACCACACACAAAAAACTGAATATATCTCCGTCTCCACATCTTTTGTAATATATTTGCAACCACAACAGCAACAAGCAAACAAATGTGTAAGCAAAGCCTGTGAAAACCCAAAGTAAATTACATAGCCTTTGCTGAAACATGCCTTTCACAAAAACATGGGATTACCCCTGGCAGCCAGGAAAGCAACAAAGTATCCCTAGCAAGCTCTGTACCCACCTTCTTCCTCCCAGATCCGCAGTTTCACAATATGACCAGAAAATTATCTAAGTTCCAGCTATTTGAGCACAGAGCTCATTAGCATTGTGACAGAAATGCACTGCTGCTGTCTAGAATTGCAAATAAATTATAGAGAATTGCTTAGAATTTTCCTGACAGTTCTCTGTAAATGATTTGTTGATATTGCTGATGGATGGAATCACAACATTCTAGATGAACAAATGAAATCTCTTTAAATTATGACAATAACTGAGCAAATTTCTACTTGTCTTACTGGCTCACATCTCTATATTACTCATTCCCTTGGCAGTTCACTTGTCAGAGGGAAGGTGCTCAGCCTTCTCTAGACACAGCAACCTAATGAATAACAAAATAAGAACTTTCAGTCTGCAGCTGAATTAGCATAAGTGGTTTAAATCTAATAGAAAATAGCACAATCCTGTATAAGCATTTGCTCTACCTTCATTCTACCAGATGGAAACTCTTCTTTAGGCAAGTCTTCAAAACATTAGGTGCATGGAGACTTCAAACAGGACAAATTAAATAAAAATATGATGTATCTACATAATTAGAACACCTACTATTAAAAATTAATGATCAAAAGACTTTCCTTCCAATTATAAAGCATAGAACCATAGTCAGAAAAAGAAAGTTTGTAGTATCAGCAATTACAAATTTAAATATTCTGAACATTTAGCAATTTAAATATTTCACTCAGTTGTGATGGCCTGCAAAGGAGATTTGGACTGTTAAAAAAAAATTTAAAAAAAAATCAGAAAGAAATGCAAATAGGAAGGCAAGTAACTATTGGCAAGGGGTGATCCGAGGCTCACACGGTCTTCTCATCCAAAATTAGTTATGTGTCCTAAGTCACCTATCTTAGAATATGTTAAACAGTGTACAGTAAGCACCTCTTTCCCTCCAATGTATGGAAGAAGTCTAGGTAACAAGACAAGATACAAGTGATAGGGTTAAATATGTCAAGAAGAATCTGCAGTCTACTCTTTAAGCATTAAATTAACCCTTGGTAATTAACAAGAAAGCAAATCAATGTCTATTTCAACCTTGTGATACTAAAGTTTGAGATTTACAAAATATCTTCTAAGAAAATCTGTGTAAAAGATATGTTACCCTACAGTTTGAGCTACATATAGAGCATCAGAGATTTAGTGAAATAATGCAGTACATCAGTCATACATGGAAATATTTTAAAGGCCTTCTTGGCATGCTGCAGCAAATTTATTTTTAAAATGAAACCTTAAAAGAAAAATTCTGCTCTAGAAATAGCTAATTTTCATCTCAACAATAACATGAGACTGCAGTTTAAAGAGTAAATTGTGATGAGGTAATGTATGACTACCACCATTATGACTATTATCATTATCAAATGCAGCTTTATTTGGGACTGTGAAATTTGCTACACAGATTTTGTTGACAACTCTATAAACACGTTTGAGGAAGATGCAGGAAGAGGAGGAGGGAAAGAGAAAAATGTTGAAAGGGATTCTTTAATAAAAATGCTGTACTGTAGAAATTAATACATCAAAAATCTGTTATGACATACAACAACAAAGCCGTACGTTCTTAAAGTTATTGGTTGATTGCCTTAAATATAGGACACTGTTTTGTTCATCATTTTGTAGGTGGCAAATCTGCATTAGCCATGAAATTTGTTTGACTCAAGTTGAAGAGGAAGAGAAAATTCTAGTTCTATCAGCATAAGCAGAAAAAAAAAAAACTAATATGTAGTTTTCTCGTTGGTTTGCTTTTCAAGTCGACTGCCACTGAGTGAAGGAAAAGTGAAGCAACATATTCTTCTGGAATTGGAAGCAGGTGAACCTCAAATACTCATCAAAATACTGTCAATTGCATTGACTTTCCAATCAGCTCTCTGAAGAGCAGCTTGCTTTTCCATCTCTTATTCTGAAATTTTAGCCAAAAATCAAAAGCAGACAGTGTTTGCTGTTATGCTACAAGATAAACTGCAATGAATTGCCTGAAAAGGAGCTTGTTTCCACTTACAATCTCCACTTATCTGGAGGCCTCGGTATCACAACAATCTTGTCTCAGTAAGCATTTGCTAACTATACTGCAGTTGTGTAGCGGACTTGGACACTTACTAATTTGACACAGAAATGAGTCAAATTCAGTCTGTTGTTAAAACCATAAGTGGACATCCAGAGGGCTTCTACTATGTGTTAATCAGGGCACAAAGCCAAGTTCCTTTCTGTCTTAAGATGGACCCTGATGAGAGATAGCCTTTCTCCATCCTTCATAGCAAAACCAAGAGCAGACAGATTGAAGCATTTTACAGCAATTTTTTTCCTGTGATTCAAGTCAGAATATTGAAGGGTATGTTTAAATAAGTACATAAAATTTAGGATTTTTAAAATATATATTTAATTTTTTAAAAAATTAAAGTTTAATTTTCTTCATTTTACTTTTAGACCCAAATGTGCCCTGCTGTTCTGAGCTGACATTTGAAGTATCCCAGATCAGATGTAGTCATACAGCAACATAAAGAGAATACAAGAATCACATTGAGGAAATCAGCAATAATAATATTGGAAGCCACAATGTATTTTATTTTTAATGCTTGCCACACCAAAATATAAACTATCACAGGTAGATAGCAATTATTTTTTTTTTTCCTGTAATGTGATTTTTCTGTCAGACCAATTATTCTAAATCACTTGTGTTCTTCATAACACTGTCTATTGTGAGAGGGCACTTCAAAGCTTCCAGTCTAATAGGCAGGATCTGCATTCAAACAAAAATAGGCATATAAGTGAAACAATGGCATTAGCAAGCATAAGGAAAATGGTAGGAGATGCTGACAACTGAAATGTTCCATTTTAGAAATAACGTATTTTAAGGTTTCCTCTAGCATGGAAAATTTAGGGGTTTATTTTCTTTCTCCCACGCCCTTCTTTGCCCCTTGACTTTAGAAGGAAAAAAAGCTATGGCATAGTGAGGAGATAAAGTATTTTTATTCCAACTTCATAGCTCTTACCTAAACTTCTTGTCTCCTCTTCCTCAAGGGTCCTATTTTTCAACTTCATAACATCTGCCTTTTGTTTCTTGATCATGCACTTTCCCTTTTTTCCTCCAGGCTATTCACTTATACGCATTCCACTTCCTCATCCTCACCAGGACATCAGCAGGGGGAAGGGCAAGTTAAACAGAAGACAGAAACTCCCTGTTCATTGTCTTGATTTTACTTGGCATTACAGATACACTTCTGCCTTTTCTACTCTCTCCAGTAACAGCAACTTACAATAACCTTGCTACAGAAGCCAAGTGCTATGCATTTTCAATTCAATAAGTGAAAAAATGTAATTTTTGTCAGTGGTTCTTTTGCTCTTGTGCTTTCCCTGCCCCCTGTAGGCTTGGTCCTACTGTGTAACTGCCATGTGAAATGATCCAGTTTCTATACTGAACAGATGCCACTGTCTCAGACCCGATGAATTACTATTCTTTGCTCAAAAAGAAAGGAAACACTGCAGTTTTGCAATGGTTTTCTCCATTATTCTTTTTCCACAGATTAAATTACATGTTGGCTTAGGGTCCTCCAACTTCAATAGCTGTAAGGGTAAAGCTGGAACCTGTTTGATTTTTTGTTTGTTTATGTTTGCTTTTCAATATGCAGGTGCAAGACAATCAAAGATGGCCGGTCATCTACAGGAAAAAATACAAATTTCCAGGAAAGTCATTACAAGGATCTCCCATTTCCTTTCAGGAGACAAAAAGCAGAAATCAAATTGTTCCAAATGAGTTATAGATCAGTTTTTACTCATTTTAAGGTGATTACCATCTACTTTAAAACACCTAATGAAAGAATAAGTGTAATATATTTCAGCCTGTTGTGCAGAGTGTAGGTATTAGTAACAATAATGTATGTTCTAGTGTACTTGTTTCCCTATATCAAGTTCCTGTGTAATTTTTGCCTCTATGAATGCAAATAATAGGAATGTATTGAATACATTATTTAGTAAATGGGCAGAATAAGGAAGAAAATTGCAAAATTAATCAGACTAAGGCAAAAGTAAACATTTTGTTAGTGTTCTTCCTTCTCTTCCATTAACCTTGCTGGGTATTTTGTCCCTTGTTCTGAGGAAATACATACCTGACAAAGCAATATTTTCAAATTTTTTGTTTAAATTTGTATTCCTAAATGAAAGGAAAACAATAAACATAAATTAAACTGACAATCAATGCTTTTTATGGTAAAAAGATTTTTTCCTAATAATTTGGGAACTGTTTGGAAGTCCTTTTCTGGATGTGAAGAAAAAAATTAATAGCTGAAAATTCATGTCTCAATCTGTAATTTATTTATTTTTTTTAAATTCATTTTTAAATGGCAAAGGGGAAGCTTTTACTTAATACTGTTTAAAAACGGGAGTATTTCATATGAACATATGGCATCATAAATATATTTAAAGATGTATATTTGTACTTTAAGAGGAAGATTGATCCTCAAAATGCAGTCCATTTATTAATCTGAAAGCTATGAGAATATGTAGACATAAATAGAAACAACTTTACCTTTTTAAATGCTAACAAACTTTTACTTTATCATTTATGAACACAAAATACCGGCTTAATAGTCATAAAGAAATGAAATGTCTTTGGTCATCCATTGAATAATATCAATTCATTGGTTATGAGTCAGATGTAAAAATACAATTTTCAGTATCTGGCTAGCAATGCAATCAGGAGCTCCCTAATTGAAGGTGAATGTCTACAAACCCTAATTAGCCTTAGAAATTGTGAGATGAGGTTTATGTTCCCAAAAATTGCAAATTATGACCACTTGCACTTTGTTTATGATAATTCTTGTTAACTGTGTGCCGTGGTTTGTGCCCAACACAATGATAAAAGGAACAGGCCCGTGGCCACTCACTGAACTTCCCCCCACACACACACACACTCTGGGATGAGGACAAAGCTCCTGGGTTGAGACAAAAGACAAGGAGGATTCTTCACTGATTAAGGTCCCCGGCAAAACAGACTCAACTTGGGAAAAATAATAATTTAATTTCACATTAATCACACACGGGACACAGACAACACAAAGAGCAGGGCCTGCATATGTTACCCCACCCCTCCTTTCTTCCCGGGCCCAAATCCCTTTGTTCCCGGTTTCTCTCCCTCCTTCCCCCCAGCAGCACAGGGGGACAGGGGATGGGGTTTAGAGTCAGTTCACAGGCTGGTGGTTCCTGCTGCTCCTTCCTCCTCAGGGAGAAGGATTCCTTACAGTCCTTCCCTGCTTCCCCATGGGGTCCCTCCCATGGGAAAGAGTCCTTCACGAACCTCTCCTTCATGAGTCCTTCCCATGAGGTCTGGTGCTGCTCCAGCCTGGGCTTCCCACAGAGTCAGGGGCTGCTTCGGGAACAAACTCCCCTGGCGCCGAGGTCTTCTGAAGCTCCATTATCAGAGTCCACTGGCAGCAAATCCTCTGGCCACAAAATCCAAGTTCAGTGCCCAAGTTCACCCCTCCTGGCACCTTCAGAGAATGTTCCACCACGTTCCTCCACAAGTGCAGGGGGACAGCTGCCATCTCGCCATGGGTTGCAGGGAAACTTCTGCTTGGGCACCTTCTTCCCCTTCTTCCTCACCAACCACCAGCAATGCTCTGCCTCCCCCCAGCACAGCTCTTTTCTTTAAGTGCTCGCTCTGCTAAGGTGTCATTTCAGTTCTTTCATATGTTAATCACCGAGGTGCATCTATTGTCCCTCTAATGGCTCCTGGGCTGGATTTGGAGCAGGGGGAGCTTCTCATCCTCTTACCTGAGCCACTCCTGGGGCCCTTTCCCTGCTACCAAAAAACCCCACTGTGAAGGACCAGACCTTTCCTCACACGAATATAATACGCCCTTTAGGTCAGCAGTCATAATTGGCTTAAAGATGGCTCCTCCACGTGGCACTTTAAGCCCTCTCCTGCCTGCGTCCCCTGCCAGAAAACAACTCGCACGCCATGAGGGAGGCAGCTGCTGGCTGCGAGCTAGAGAGGGTCCGTGGCGGGAAAATGGCAACAAGGTTGCAAACCGCAAGTCTGCCTGGTAACAGCAGTGGCGGGAAAAAGTCTCTGCCTGATTGGCTGAGAAGCCCCAGAAACAAGAGACTGGCCAATTGGGAGCAAAGGAGACACATAAAAGAGACAGCGTGTGTGCTGGTTTTGGACGGACACTGAAGCTGCTGCATGCTTTTGGGGGGTGAGCTGTGCCTTGGGGGTGCCTGCCAGCCAGAGGTCCCCGCTCCTGTTCCCACTCCTCTTTACCTGCTAGTCCTGGCTCCTCGCTGCAGCCCGGCTCCTGGCTAGTCCCAGCTCCCAGCTCGTTCCACCTCGCCCGCAGCTTTTGCAGCCCCGGCTCCCGGCTTGCCTGCGGTCCTGCCAGCAGCTGAGCACATGTGGTGAGACTTCTTCCTGCCACTTGTGGTTCTAAGACCGGGTTGCAGGGGAAGTCACCCACAGCTACTATATAAGTACCTAGACCATCTCAGGAACAAAGTAAAGGATTGCATTCTGAGTATAATTCTCTCTCTAAGGTGTTCCTGTCTTGCCTGCACACAAACCGTGACCCTCTACGGGACAAGTGTGGGGCATATCCCTCTTTCCTCTTCCCCTCTGTGATAATTAATCTGGGTATGTAAATAAAGCCTATCTATATATAATATTGGAGCATATGTAAGTTCTTGATATTTGGTGTTTTAAAGATAGTTTACAGATCTATGTCTTTTAATTACTCTCGTGAGTTTCCTGCCCCAAATTGTTTTATTTTTTCTGTTCAATAAACCATGTATTCGTAAATTCTAATTGGGGATTGGCTGCTGTTATTTGAAACACGAGTGAGCATTGAACAAGTGTCTCACCTGAAAAGTCAGTGCCGAAGTTCACTGCTCCTCTGTGAGAGGCGAGCGCTGCGTGCGGACCTCTCGGCAGATCCCGATAAGTTAAATTCACTCCAAAAAGGAGATATAATAGGTTGCAGATCGCGGCACCCACCAAACCAAACCAGAACACTGTGTATCTCAGTTTCCTTAAGACCTCTGCAAAGTCAGCCTTGCTCCTGGTGTTGTCATTGAGGAAACTAGTGCCTTAGCATGTAAGGAACATCTGTAGTCAGGCAACCATACCAGTAGCTGTATTTATCTCTTGTATGACAATCACTGGCAATATCCATGACAGCATCCCTAGAAATCCATTCTTAAGTGGCTAGCTACAGAAAAAGTAAACCTGGGTCTCCAAGGATCTTTTTCCAGATCTATAATTTCAACTATGCCCTCATCTTCTGCTGTTTAGCTTTTTTTGTGGCAGAAGCAGCAACATTCAGTTTTGCCTGCTCTGAGGAGAATTCATAGACTGCCCTGTCTGAGTGGTAAACACATTCATGAAGAATAGCCCCAAAGTATTGAACCAGTACATAATGAATCTTTCGAATCGTACCCTTGCTCTCTGTTTCCAATATTCAACAGCTCTCAGAAGTATGAAATGTACAAACACATGAAGAGCTTTCCATAATTTATGTATGTTTACTGTGAAGAAAAGAAATAATGTAGCATCCCTTGGGCAAACACATATTACGTTTCTCTATTAATAAAATATTCCCAAAAGGTTAATTATGCAAAAAGAAAATTCAGTTTAGCATTAAGACAGTGTATTAATACATTAATTGAGACTTAATTATTAGGGTCTGTAGCACTCCTGGGGAATTAATTACCAGCTGGGAGAGTTGGTGGCATTTTCCACAGGTCATTTATTCCATCTATTTGTTTAATTTTCTAAAAAACTGTTCCTGAGTCAAGGCCATTACTGATAGGTCACTTGTATAAAAATTAATTGTAATAACAACAAACCTCAGCCTGTTATGCCTTTATTATTCTACAATATTTATCCAAAGCATAATATGTACTCTTTAAGCCATGCTACTTGTGACAGCCAACATTTAAAATGGTAGGAAAGCAACTACGTAGATATACTTTGACACTCATTTTTGTTGTCAGAAACAAAAGTTTACACAACCTTTTTATTCCTGCAAACTCTGAGAAAAAGCCAGGGAAAAAAAATATCTCTTGCATTTTTTGCAATAAACTATCTTGACTGTTTTACATGTAGCAATGATTTGAAAAGCTAAAATTCAGAGACTGATTGATGACACTAAATCACCTATGAAAACAAACAAGCAAAAATCCACCAGCAAATCTCCCTCAATTATTTTTCCTTCCACTTGGCTATCCTGCAAACTCATCCTGTGATATGAAAATCAGTTATGCTTTTCTTTATTTGAATGAATTAATATCTAGCTGCAGCCTTTGTTCAGAACTCTGTCCTGCTGAGGTTACAAAGTCCACCCTCAGGAAGTTTTATCAAATGGAAAGGAAGGCGAAACAGTGTAAGCCATCTAAAAATTACCAATCTGAAAAATGTATGTCCAAGAGACCTAGTGATCTTGCCAGTTAAGAATTTCAGCTCCTTTCTTAGGTAAAAAGCTAACATGATTCTTTTAAAAAAATTTCAGTTCCTATAATGATTACAATATTTTGCTGTATTTATTTACAGTTTTTGGGTCCTACTCCATGGTGAGTAGGATCAATATACTCGATGTTTTCTTGATGAATGGAAATAACAGTACAGTTATTTTTGTCATAGTGCAGACACTATATTTGTTTGCAGATACAGGACTCAATATGACATTGACTTAGGAACACCATTTTGTAATTTTTTGTCTTTTTAATTTTTTTTTTTTTAACCTTTTGTGTTTCTAATTATTACGTGGAGCTTTATAGTCTCATTTTCCAGAGACTGTACTAACTTCCCATTCATTGATGTATGAAAATCTGTGCAATTGTTTTCCTTTGGAGTACAGGTGACTAGCGACCTGTCTTTTCTCCTTCTGCCATGTGATTGACTCTGTCTACACCATGACAGAAGGGAATTCTGAACCTTTCTGTGCTAACTGCAAAACTGGGATCTTAGAGTAGCAAGATGGGATTTGTAAGCCAGCATTTACTTGCTCAGGCATAGGGCTTTCTCACCTTTCACAACTGAGCTGTCTGTCTTCACAGACCCTGTGGTAGTCATAATCTGAGAACCTATGCTCCATGCACTGTTCCCTAATGCAGACTTGACGACAGCCATTCTTGCTAGGTAAAAAGATTCATAGATATTTAAATTTATGCCTAGATTTGGCTGATAGCAATGAGTTAAAAAATGTCCAGATACTAAGTAGTAGATTAACTAATGTTTTTACTATCTTTATTCATATTCAATAATTGATCAGATAGAGGACAATCTCAGCAAAAACAGTAATACATGAGCAACAGTGAAAAGTGGACAATGTCTTTTGATTTAGCCAGTGTTAGGGCCTTTGACAGTGCTCAAGTGCATGTTTATTCTCTTTATTTGTTTTTGCTTTGACAAAAACCTTTCCAAGAATACAAAATTAGATTCCTTCATGCCTCTCTGAAAATGTTTAAAAAAATGAGTTGACAGAGCTCAGATCTACTGAGAAGCTGAGCTGTTTTGGCTTCAGAGAGATACCAGTAATGGAGCTTGAAATTCAAACTATAATAAAATATTGTAGAGAGTCTCCCCACCTTTGCAAGGTCTCATAATCTATGTTTTACACAAAAGCTTCCTCTACTGTGATTTCTTTGCAGGCAAGGCTTTGTTTCTGTAAGCTGCTATTATGCTCTGACAAGTTAAGGGAAGCTGTCAGATACTCTACTTTGATGTCATCCAGCTCCAGATAGTTTTTTTTGTACAAATAAATACTTATAATTTCCTTGCTGCCCTTTGCCAGTGATTGATACATATGTTAGTGGAACTATACAATCCAAATCCCATTTTTTTTCCTCTTTTTTTTTTCCTTCCCCCCCCCCCTTTGTAGTATCTATTTACTGTTTTGGTAATAAAATTGTTACATTGTTTTATATATTGAGCCTAGTGATAAGTCTTCTAGAAGTCAAATATTACTGCATTAATAATTTTCTCAGACTTGTCCAAGCTTTCACAGTATTTTTTACAGAATTATATATTCAACCAATGCTTAGTTTCTGGGCTTAAAAAGACAAATATTTCCTTCTAATTGCTCAGTGCTTTCTGGTTATTTCTGTTTTTACCTTGTGTCTATCCATGTATGTATGATATCTAGCTGTATGCTGACTCCAGATATGACAAAGATTACATTTTGGGTCTTCTTATGATATTTTAATGTATGCATGTAAGTCAATATATCTTTGCTACTAGCAGTTCCCATTATATTTTCATTCTTTCCCCAAAGTTATTCTTAGAAGTAAAAAGAACAGAAACAACAATCAGCACTGATAACCTTTCAAATAAATGTGTGAAATAGAAACAATGGAATTAGTAATTCTTCAACCCACTGCATTGTTTCTTAGGTGTTATTGCTTGCATTCTTGAAACCTGTATCTACATTAAAAGCCAAAACCAACACCAGCACAAAAAGCAGGTTGAAAGAACGTTACTTTAGCTTTACAGTTAATCACAAAGTCAGAAAATGCAGTTTGATGTTTGCTTGCAAAGCCTCTATTTACTGTATATTTGCATCCCACTTAGCAATGATGTCAATAGAAAGTGAATAATGTGCTTGCACATAGAGAGGTGTATTCAGTAAGTGTAAAAATATTAAATCCAGTATTTCTGAACTTTGAATGCATCCCCTGCAGCCTGAGTTAAAGTGAACCAAGTGGTGCATCATGAGCTGACATAAACTCGTAGGAATCTTCCCCATCTGGCTTTTCCCCAGAGAAGGGAAAATGTCTTTTAAGGAAGAAGTACTGTGCAAAGAGTCGGCTGGCCTCTCCTACATCTGCTTATAACCCTTCCCAGAGACAGAGGTTGCTACTACTTCCATCACACTGGAAAGAATGGTGAAGGAATCTCTGTCCTAAAAAAATTCCTCTGAGTCACTCTGAGTAGCCCACTGCTTCCTTTGCCTCCTGAAAGGCAGAACATAAGGGGGTTGTGGCACTTCCCAAACACTTGGCTGTTTGGAAGCCAATTCTGATTTGAATAATATCCTCTGACATAAATAGCAATCAATTTACTAGCGTCTAAGAAAAGAAAACTATGAGCAGAAAAATCTCTGTCATAACCTATAAGGAACAAACTGCAAGCTCTTAGGTTTATAGCAGAGGCTTTTATCATATAAGATACATGACTAACTACATTAACTGACAGTTAGGTACTGTTTCATGAGGAAAGAATTCTGCCTAAGCCACAAGCATTGTGCTGACTGTTTCAAATAATTGTTACATATCTCCTGGCTGTTCCCAGTATGACGTGCTGCTGCAGCTATATTGGTTGGCAAGACAGTCCTGGCCATAGTGACTATGGTTAGTTACTATTTTCCTATCTGCCAAAATGTTTGGGATGAATCTAAGTGACAGCAAGGCCATAACATATTTCAGACAATCACATCAAAACAAAAAGCCAATTAGAACATCTTTAGGTGAAAAAAGATCTCTTTTGTCCCAGGGAAACTCCCTATCACATCAGATGTAATAGATACACTGAATTTCTCATAAGAGGTCTTTAGATAATATTTTTATAACCTGAAGTTATGAACGCTTCCTTCAGTCGTTATGATGTAAGCACTGTCAGAATATCTTCTTGATAAATAAACCTCTTGTCAAAGGTTTTCATTAGGTCATTATTTTAGAGATAGCAATGTCTCCTGTTAGAAAAAACTAGCATAAATAATGCCTCTAGATCTTATTTGTGCTAGATTTTTAATGCATCAGGGTAAATAAAACAGTGAGATTAAAAGTCTTACAATAAATCAGTTCCAAATGATTGACAGCAAAGGAATGCAAAAAGTTTACACTTCCTTTAGCCTATGGTTTACTGTCAGTGAATATCTCTAAACTTGGAGATGAGCCAAAGTCCCTCATTAGGAAGCTGGAGGTATGTACTTTACCTATGTGAAAAGCATCAGCTGCTCGTCTGGGAAAGAAGAGCTCAGACTCTGATGCTGTAATGTATAAGGGAAAAAAAAACAACACATGAAATACATCCATATGAAGAAAAAGAGAACCTGCATTTGGTATGTTTAGCTAATGCTTATGTATTTTCTAAAAATAATTGCAATAGGAAATGCTGTGAATTCCAACTCAAGCCAAGCTACAATTAAACAAAGAGAAAAGATGATACCTGCAAAATGGAAAAATATATCGAGCTGCAAATATATTTAAATAGAACATTTCAGGTGGCAGTGGACACTGAAAAATCTGAGCTTGCAAGTTAACTATAATTTCAACATTTTATATCTTTCTGTGGCAGTTATTTTAAAAAAAAAGAATGCTATTTTACCAGATGTGTACAAAAACTTGTTTCCCCTTTATTGTTGGGAAGATGGGTATTGAGATTCGTAGTAGCTCCTTCTCTCAAATCACTTCAAATCACAAATTCCTGGGAGTATTGAGAGGCTATATTAAATATACAGAGCCCAGACAATGCTGTCAGTTGATTCTGGGAAGCAGCCAAATATCTGGCACTGTTGCTGCATTAATAGAACTCTGCACTGTGTTGAACATATGCTTCTCCACAGGCAGTACAGTGCTGTTTACAACCAAGAGATAGTGCAATTACTTGTAGAACTTTTCTTTTTGCCCAGAAGAACAGAAGACCAGATCTGATACTTCCGCTGACAACTAAAAAAATTCTGAGGTTTCAGCACTTTCAAAATCAAGCTATTTAAATACTGTATTATAGGGCAGTAGAGTATAGATTTAGAATCTTAAATTTAGGTACATATCAAAGTATCCTAACTTCCTTTATTTGTTACATTCACTGATGATTTGCAAATGCTTTCTAGAAACTGGGATTCAAAGTTTCCAAACGACCTTAGTAACCTATTGCAAGGTCTAAGTAACTCAAAACCAATTAAGACATTTAAAAATAGTAAGCACAGAGAAGCACAAATTATGATTTAATCTAAAACATAGGTTTAAGTCATCTTAACAAGAGAAAGCTAAATCAAGTCCCCTTAACAAGCAAGCTAAGTGATTACAGTTATGAAATTCATATTCCTGAAGCAGGCATCTGATCTTCCTAGATCTTAGTATTGCTATATTAGTATGATTTTTTCCTCTGCAATCTCTCTTACAAAAAGGTTTGTTATTGTTGCAATTTGGGGTTTTTTGTTTGCATGTTTTTAATGATTTTTTAATTAGTATTCTCATTTGAACCTGCCTTAGAAACGACTGCAGAAATTAAAATACATTACAACACATATAGCCTGCTGTGCACAACCTCTGTGGAGATGGATTTGTTTTAAATGAAGTTTTTTCATGATAACAGAAGTGCCTCACTCACTTGGTGATGTGTGTGTCACTAAGGGTTTACAGACTTCATTTGGAATCTGGAATCTTGACTTCCTTTGAGAAGAGGTAGAGAGTTCTGCTTTCTTTCAAAATACCATGGTGATATGCCTCTTTTCAGAGGATAAAAGCACTCATTGGGAGTATTGTAAACACTGACTGTAGTTCTTTGCTTTGTCTGAACAGATACGGATCTGCAGTTGTCCCCTCTCAGAAGAGTATCCTAGTAAGTAGAGACTAGGGCTCTCAAGCCCTTCTGTTCGAGCTTAATGGGGCAGTATGAAGAAAGAAGAGGTGAAAGAAAGCCTCTCTAATTTAATAGTTAAGAAATTTAGACTTGAATGGAGAAACCTCAGTTTTAGTTCCTACTCCAATGACTGGTAATAGAGAGGATTCTCAGGTACAAATATTTCACACTTGTTTATAGTAATCTTGCAGAATCCTGCACCAGCTGCTCTAGATTTGCTGTCTCCTTCCAGTGGCCATTACTAGCGCAATGAACTAAAACTCCTTTTTTATCTTGCATTTTCAACTCACTGCATAGCTACACACCTGTCCACAAAATTATTAGAAGCTTCTAGAATGTTTCATGGTAGGCTACAGAGAAGCAGAAACTGATTGTCCAAGAGTTTAAGGACCTCTTACATGAATATGCTTACTGAAAACATGGATATGTGTGTTGAAGAGAAATGCACATTACGAGGCTGTTTCATCTGTAAGGGCAAACTTGGTCATGGTTTCATCCCATTCTAGTTACTGACAGGTATCAGTAAAAGCATAATATCTCCTACATCTAGAACAAAACCAGAGCACTGAACTTTAAACTGCTGAATCTCTGGTTTACTATCTGGTCAAGAAAACACTTTCTTATCCTGAAATATGAGAGTGTTACATTAGGGAAACACATACTTAAAAGACCCCATATCAGGCTTAAGAAGATGGCTATCCCTTTGGATCCAGGATACTCTACTCAAATCTCTGCTGAGTGGTGATGGAAATTGTTTTCAAACAGTATCAACTTGACTGCAAGGTGATACATCCTCAGGAAAGACGCTCAACAACAGCCTCCCAAATACCATGATCTCAGTCTTACTGTGCTGACATATGGAAAGTTATAAGTTGTGTAAAAAGAAACACAGATTGTGGAATTTTTATTGTAGTTCTGAATTAGAAGTCACGTTCTTCAATGGTTCTCCAGTGCTGGTGACCATTCATTTCTGTGTACCTGGACACAGTGATTATTATTTGGACAACCTTGATTTTATGTTTCAGGAGTTCAAATGCTTGAAATGTTCCAGCCATCTTGAAATTTCTTCAAGTCCATCAGAATATCAGATGTTTTAAATTGTGAAAACATATTGTCTCCTCAGTACTTTGAGCATGTGTAACTAACAGATCAAGCACTGCATAGATCATGAGAGCACTCAGACATGGGATTAGAGGTGGAGTTACTAATAACTTTCAAGAATGAGGCAATTCTGAACATTCAGGATTTCTGTTACTTCAGAAATCGTAATGTAAAAATATGAACTTTGTTTTCCAAAGAGTCAGGGGTAGGAGAGGTTTCGGTTAGGGTTAAATTACAAAAATCTGGAATCAAGAGAAACGGAACCTTCAGTCTAGCCTATGTACTTTGGGGACTGAGTTCTTTTATCTTGACACAGAACAATGCCTTAATTTATTTTTAACGTTAGGAGGTGTTAACATTTTACTCTAATTTCCAATACATTTTTTTGTCTATCTGTAGAAATTCTATTTAAAGCTTTCCTTCTCCTACCCAGCATAGAATAATTATCACACTAATTAGAATTTAAAAAATAATTCAGAAGCTCCATTTTTTCTTGTCTTTCCATGCAAGCCTTTCTCTATAGTATCTGTGTAGGAAATATACATTGTTTTAATATGCTTTACTTCAGTAATCTCTATGTTTAGCAAGATATCAATAAATCAGCAGCTGGGAAATTCTGAAGAACCTTCTGTCTTCATCAGTTTCAGAACAGTTTCAGCAGGCTCCAGATTTTGGAAGGCTGCTGCTTACTAGAATCTTATTAACTTTAATAAAGCCCAGATACATCTACAGTGGTTCCCAGCTACTTATTGATGTGTATTTCTACAATTAAAAAAATAATTTAGCTATTTAATTCCCAGGTCCAGGTCCCCAGACCATTTACACCTCAGCTGGGTGAGTCTGTGCATAAACTTTCTTTTTGGGGAGCCACTTGATGTAGGATATTTCTTTATAGAGAAATCCTGACAGGTTTTTAAAACATGATCCTACAAGGTATGGCAGCTTACATATCAAGACATCCATCAAAATCCTAATAGATACTGTATCCTTCATGCCAGGTACCTTCACACCATATGTCAGGAAAGTGATCTAAGATATTAAGATTCATAGATTGAAATGTTACCCTGGTAGGACCACACATTTTTTCAAGAATCTTGTATAGAAGCAACAGCACCATGAGTAAATCCAGATGACAACCCCTGCAATAAGATCTCTCTCTGGGGAGATACTTTTAGCAGTACTAATGTAGCTTGTTATTCCTAGACACGTTCCTATTCCTAGCAAAAGCTGGGAGATCCCTTTGCAGGACTTTATCTTACAAAAGCATTTTATTTAAATTGAATTAAGTAGTATGGCACCAATGAAGTTACACTGATAGGCTTGTTATTATTATTTTAGGGGGTTTTATAGGATCTGGATAAAAAATAATCATGACATTATAAAAGGAATTTAGTACTGCAATCAGCCTTCATTCTATTCCTTTTGTCATGTGAAGGAAGGCACACTTTTGTTTCATTTAATTGTGACCATTTAATATTTTATTTTTTTTCTGTTAGAAATGGCATGTTAAACGTAAAACAATATGCTATATCCATGCATGTCTACATAGCGCTGTAATGTATTTGCTGTATTAAGAATGTTTCACTAAAAGGTTTGCTGTAATATCCCGTATTTGGTGGTTTCAATCTGCTTGATCATTGTATGTGCCTGAACTTGAAATGTGGATTAAAATCTAAAGAGAGGAAAAATGAGTGTGAAAAATGAGCATATCTGATGCCCAGGCATTTTCGCCCTTTTATTTTTTTACATACGTATTCCCTCTTCCCACTGCCAGGATAAAATTCCTGTTATGTGTGACTGAAAATAGGGCAAGTAAACACTTTTCTTCCCTCCATTCTATTTGTGGATTTAGAGAAAAAATATGGCGTATTTTCTAGCAATACAGTGGTTTTTTTGTTTGGTTTTGTTTGTTTGTTTTCCTTTTTTTTTTTTTTTTTTTTTTTTTTTCCCTGCTCTCTCCAGCCTGTGGAGCTTCTTTCATAGAAAGTTCTGAAAATTCTTTCCAAGCATATTTAATGTTTTTTCAAAAAAGTCATGTGCACTCCTTTCTCTATTTAATGGACACTTTTACTCCGGGTATTTACTTTTTCCACTCGCACAAATGAGGTGAACAACCAAAAAAGAACCCCCAAACCAAAAAGACCCAATAAAACCAGCCAAGCAAAAATGCATTAGATGGACTGGTAGAATAATAGTGGAAGTGGAAGAATAATAGTTCTCAAGAGATGTTACATTGACATTTATTCTTGAAATGAGAGCTGAAAATGTTAAGGGGTAAAAAGGCTGGGTCAGTCTATTCATTAGGAAAATGTGTTTCTATCCTTAAAAAATACCTAACTGAACAAAACCAAACCAAAACAACAAAAAAGAAAAGAAAATAACTAATTTAAACTCTATGTGATGCTTTAAAAATATGCTCCTGATGCCTTAGGCCTTATACTTTCAGTATTTTAAAACCTGTTTGCAAAATACAGCCAACTGGCATTTGTTCAGAGCATGTTAATTATGTCTATTGGCATTTAGAAAGGAGAGTAAAACTCTGCTCTGCTCTTTGTGTACCATCTTTTATTTCTAACTGGTTGCTTGAGCATTATTGAAGAGGACAGTCTGCCACAGATTAGTACTGTTCAGTAGGTAATCTATTTCAGCTTCACATTCTTTGCTGAAATATAAATAATAGATTAAAAAAAAAAAAAAGGTCTTTTTTATTGCCATTTAGGCTTTTGATCCTTCCTAGTCAAAGACTAATATTAAAGAACATTTCACTTGGGTGTGTCGATGAGATAAAAAAAAAAAAAAAGGAAGATATACAAGATAGTGAAGGGGAAAAAAAAAAAAAAAAAAAAGAAAAACGCTAACAACAATACTCCTGCTGGCACACTGAGCACAGTTCAAAAGAACCAGCTGATCCTCCCATCTGCCAGATGGGTCCTACCAGCTATGTTTCACTTATGAGATGGAGGTTCTCTCGGGAACTTGGTATGTAGAATAGAAATCTCTGCTTTTTTCCCCTTCACAATTCTTTTTGAGCATAAGCTACACCCAAAATAAGGTAGAAAGCTCTTCTTTGGACAGAAGACATTTTGAGCAGAAACATATTTTCAGCAGAAACATGTTTTAAGATAATTAATATATATATATATCAATATTAAAAAAAATAAAATGGATATGATATTCACCTTTTCTTACCCTTCTCTTTCCCCTAAACTCACAAAAGCTTTGTCAGAACTTTAGCAGTGCTTTGTAGGATTGTACTGAGCCATCATTAAAGAATCATTCTTACCTGGAGCATTCTAATTTAAGTTTATTCAATTATTTGTGTCTGCCAGAAAGCCCTAGTTACCACTAGGAAGTGAAAATGAAATCCAGATGAAGTGAAAAGAATAATTGGTTAAGATTCATAAAGTGTTAAGTATATTTTAGGAAGTTACGATAGATCAGTATAATGGGAAATCACTGTATGTCAGCATTGATCTAATATTTCTTGAGAGCCTTGTAACTGTGCAATATTCATAGGCTTTTCCTCCTTTGGATCTATTTCTTTTTACAGCATGTAAGTATAATTAGAAAGAAAGAGAAAGAAATATTGAAAATCAAAGCCAACTTCAGCATGGTGTGCTGGTCCGAGTTCTTTTGAGCAAAGATTATACAGAAAAGAGAGCAAAGGAGAAAATGTGTTCTGTTTGGAAATTCAGGAGAGGATTTTCAAGATTGTGTGGGTTTCCATAGATTCTCCTAAGCTGTAACTTTATGGTGAGGAAGTAAGGTGTATTTAGAAGAGGCAATAAGGTGGAAGGAGAAAATTCAATGGACAGTGGCAGAGAGTAAATAGGCCCAAAGATCTGTAGGTACAGAGTTAGCAAGTTCTACATTAGAAATAGTCCAACACAAATAAAGTTTTATTTGGTTTTTTTTGTTTGTTTTTTTTTTTTTAAATCTGTGACTATATGTAGTAAATCCTGTAGCACAAGCTATACTGAAGGTTAAATAATTAAAGATTCTTAAAAAACAAAAAATTAACAAACATGAAAGGAGGATTCAATATTAAAATCACAACATATGATTGTTTTGAGAACATTTGGGAGTTTTCTTGGAGAGTATTCTTTTCCTACTGGAATTGCTTTTTTCATAAAATAATAATTTTATGTTTGTGCTTTTAAGGGAAAAGACAAAATTTAAATATTTTCATTCAAGTTCAGCCCGATGATGAATATGTTAGGCATTGAACAAAGGAGCAAAGAGGCTCAATTCTTGTTTCATACTTGAAGGTACTTTGGTAACAAAGTTTAAACCCAAGTTTTTATGTATTGCTATTACTGGACTCTAACAGATGAGAAAGTGAATTATTTTTAAGAGCTGGGAAAATCAATCTGTAACAAAACCTTGAGAATATTTTGGCAGAATATTGTGAAAAGAAAATATTAATAAAGAGCAAGAAAATAAGCTACAAGGAAAAGCGATCAGGAATAAGGATAACATTTTCTGTTGTCAAACAATGTGAATCTCAGAATAACAGTATACTAATGGTGATGCATACTATCTATGAACCATACCTGGATAATAATATGCATTTGGAATACTACAAAAATGTAACAAATTTGAATCTTCTTATGAGATATAATTATGAATCTAAAACTAAGTTAGCACAATCCTTATATGCTTGTCTTCTTTTTTCTGTTCCTAGATTTCTGTTGACTAGGAGGTAGCTTTCAAAGAACCTATAAGGTAAAGCTTCCCTTTCCAGAAAGTGGACCCCTGAGCCTTCCTTTTTCTGCATAAAGTCTCAAATTGTTATGCAAAAGACAGTCATTTAGGTTAAGAAAACTAAGCTTACATATAATTTTATTTTCCTCTCAATAAGAATTATTCAGCAATGAGGTAATAACATATCCTTTAATAATGTAAATTTAGACATATTATGAAAAAAATAGTTTTGCTCAACATTCCCTAGCTACTATCCTCCCACAAATTATTCTCCAAGTAGGAATAGTTTGCTTTTGCATTGTCTTATATTAAATTACAATAAATAAATAAAAATTAACAAACAAAACTTTTTTTTTTTTTTTTTTTTGTGGAAATGTGACTAGAAATAACACTGGAAAATAATCTCAGACAACCATGAAGAAGACACTCTAGAAGATCTGGAAAAACAGTAACAATTTAGTACTTTGTTCATCCTCAGAACAAAACTTGAATAAACAAAAAAATTCTCCTAAGGAATGTGTCCAGTGTTGAAAAGGTCAATGTTTCCTTCCAAGTGAGTCATAAAATTTTACTTAATACATTTACTGAAAATGTTTAAGGCAGTTGGCACTTTCTTCTTTCTGTAAGTGTTTTGCTAACTCATGTAAAACTATATTTTATGGAAACTATCCACTTCATGGAAATACTATCTGAAAACAAATAGGAGACTCATCACTTAGGTCAAATTAAGTCTTAGCAGAAGATTACTTTATCGAGAGAGAATAAATCTTACCTCAGTCCTAGCAATACAGAAGTGGCAGTACTACTAGCATGTTAAAGACTTATTTTAAACAAACAAGAGGGCAGCAACAAAGCAAGAACATTTGAGGAAAATAAATACATATTATTGTACTCTTTAAACAAATACTTCACCCTTGGAATATTAAAAAATTATTTTGCTGCCATGGCACTTCATAGTATGTTGACTTGTGGTTAACTATACCATTCATTTTGCTTTCCCTTTCCTTTGATTTCATCTCACTTCTCAGCCCTCTCCATTTATATTTTTGCTAATCATAAAGACATTTAGAAATAGTCTCTTTCAACTAATGATCATTATAGTCACAATTTAATGGACATTTGTATCTGTGCCATAATTCATTTTTAGGTGAATTAATTGTGCTTAGAAGGATTTGTTTTTTAACAACACCCAGCTTGAGGCTAACAAGCAAAATGCTAAATGTTCCCCTTTCATAAGGAATTATGAGAAAAATACAGCAGGGAGAGATACACCTCAGGCCTTGCAGGCAGCACTTGCCCACTGTAGCCTACTATCCACAAGAAGACTTTACCATCATTTTCTGATTCTCATACCACCTTTCTCTGGTAGTAGGACTTAGGACAGTGACTCAGTAGTAGCTATAACATTTACATTTCACCACATTTCCAGAAGAAAAAAACCTCACAGTTTAGACAAACAGGCTCTGCTCATATATCAGTTCTAGACACATATAAGTCACTCCCCTTTTCTAGTCACCTGGTCTGTTGTGATTGGCTGGTTATTGTTCTAGAACCTGGCTTTGGAGACGAGGTCAGGTTAATACTCACTAATGAAAGTGAGCTACATAAGTTAAGGATCATTTTGTGAAATAGTAGTTAGCTAGGTTGTGATTTACTTTGTGAATTCACAAATAGGGCAGCAAATATAGTCAAATAAACTGTTTTGTGGTTCCATGTGGTTGGCCTGATGTCATAAATCTCTGATATTTTGGCTACAGCTTCATGTTGGCAAAACAGGATCTCCCTTTTCCCTGCTTTGGGAAATTAAACTGGTTTGTGCCAGAATTTGCTGCTGCCTTGGATTTTTTTTTTTTGTTTTGTTTTGGTGTCAGTCTTTCTGTAAGTGGATCAGGCAAATTGAGAAAGCTGAAAATGTTTTTAAAAACCTTAGAAGTCACATCAAAGTATCCTCACCATCCTACGACAGCAACAGGTGAAATATGGAGCACAGAACAGGCAATGAAAACGTAAAAATGTGTTATACCAGCTTCTCTTTCAAAACTAATATTTTGGGTAATATGTTTTAAAATGAGGTGCAATTTTGTCTTTTCCCTCTCCTTGCATCAGTTTGTAAACTCTATAAAACTATCAAAATATCATCGGCTACCTACATAATACTATATTAAAACTGTGCTTGGTTTTATGTTTTATCAATGCCTGATTTTTAAATATCTGAACAGGAAGTCTTGATGTTTAATTTGCTCACCACAGACTTTTGTTTTCTTGATTATCTCTTAAACTTCCAAATCCTGGCGCTTTTTTAATGCTATGATAGCAAGTAGAAACCCTGTTAAAGTATGACAAGTATAGATATGGAAAAAAAGGTTCATGACTGAACTAATCAAATGATTCACACTAAATTTTAATGGAGGTCTGTTTAATTTTTTATTGAAAAGTGTTTCTCAGCTGTGCTGGTATGGTTTGGTGGGGTTTTTGTAGCAGGGGAAGGGCCCCAGGAGTGGCTCCGGTAGGAGGCTGAGAAGCTCCCCCTGCTCCAAACCCAGCCAAGGAGCCATTAGAGGGACAATGGATGTGCCTCAGCGATTAACATACAAAAGAACTGAGATAAGAGCTGAGCAGAGCTGCACTTAAAGAAAAAGACAAGAGCTGTGCTGAGGGGAGGCAGAGTGGTGCTGGTGGTTGGTGAGGAAGAAGGAGAAGGTGCCCTAGCAGAAGTTTCCCTGCAACCTAAGGTGAGATGGCAGACTGTTCCCCTGCACTCATGGAGGAACGTTTTGGAACATTCCCTGAAGGTGCCAGGAGGGGTGAATTTGGCCAGTGGACTCAGATTTTGTGGCCGGTGGACTCTGCACAGCTTTGGAAGACCCCAGCACCAGAGGAATTGGCTGTTCCTGAAGCAGCCCATGACTCTGTGAGAAGCCCACGCTGGAGCAGCTTGCTCCGGACCTCATGGGGAAGCAGGGAAGGACTGCAAGGAATCCTTCTTCCTGAGGAGGAAGGAGCAGCAGGAACCACCAGCCTGTGAACTGACTCTAAACCCCATCCCCTGTCCCCCTGTGCTGCTGAGGGGAAAGAGGAAGAGAAACTGCGAACAAAGTGATTTGGGCCCAGGAAGAAGGGAGGGGTGGGGTAACATATGCAAACACTGCTCTTTGTGTTGTCTGTGTCCTGTGTGTGTTTGATTAGTGTGAAATTAAATTATTACTTTTTCCCCAAGTTGAGTCTGTTTTGCCCGGGACTTTAATCAGTGAAAAACTCTCCTTGTCCTTTGTCTTGACACACGAGCTTTGTCCTTCTCATCCCAGAGTGAGTGTGGGGTTGCGGGGGAAGGAGTTGAGTGAGCGGCCATGGGGCTGTTTCTTTTGTTGTTGTGTTGGGCATAAACCACAACACTCAGCTTTTTAGTCAAATTATAAATTTTAGTGGGAAGAAACATAATTTATTGTTTATATTTCATATAAAATAATGATATCAAGAAAAGTTAAATGAAACAGCAAAGTTAATTTCTTGTCAATAAATAAGAAAACATTTCAGAAAAATCACAATTGCATACAGGAAAAAAAAACCCAACAAATCAGCCCTCCAAACTAGTACTTAGGTTGGGGACAGCTTTTGAGATTCTGGTTTTGGAAAATCAGTATGAAAGCATATTAAAAGGTAATCAGAAAATTAATTCCTCCTGTAGGTTTGAACAAAGATGTGGATAAAAATGAAAAATTGTATTTTTTCTAACATCTGCTATATGAAAATAACTTATACCCTAAGCAGAAATTGGTAATAGCAGATTTTAAAAATAGATAGTTAAAGCACTGTATAGTCAGTATCTGCCAACACAGCCAGACTTTCCACAGGAATCCTGACTATAACCAAAAGCTCATTATGAAAATCTTGAGTCTTATTTAACAGCAACAACAACAAAAAAATAATCATAGGGATAATTAATTAGAATACTAACAACTTAATACAATGCTATACTTATTTTCTGACCTGTCATATATAATTAAAACTGATGTCCATTTTAATTTACTGAAGTAAATGGCAGTAACAGTTACTTTCCTAGACACAAGTGTGTCTCAGATTCTTTTGAAAATTATTATTTGCAAAAATATTTTTTCTTCTTTGAATCATAGAATCATGGATTAGTTTGGGTTGAAAGGGACCTTAAAGATCATCTAGTTCCAACCTCCTTGCCTTGGGCAGGGGTACCTCCCACCAGCCCAGGTTGATCCAAGTCCCGTCCAACTTGTCCTTGAACACTTCGAGGGACAGGGCATCTGCAGCTTCCCTGGAGCACTTGGAACACTGGAACAACCTGTTTCAGTGTCTCAAGAATGGAAGGGTATTTTTTCCAGAAACTAAATTTAAAATTATCTGTCACTGCTGATATAAATTTCTTAAAAATCTATAGTAATATATATTCAGTATAGGTCAAGAAATGTAGGATGCCTCTCCCTTTTGAAACAAAGAGTCTCTTTCATAACAGGATTTCTTTTTCAAAAAGCCTGTTTCTCCTGCTCTAACATTACAAAATAAGCCTGATTCAGTGAATACTTGAATAGGATTCAATGAAATCTGAGCAGTGTTTGAGACAAGAGAGTGCAACAAAAAAGTATGTGTTGTGTGTTGTTTTCACTTGAATATTTACAGATAAACTGAAATGCCACACACATATTTGAAAAGTCAAAACAAAAATAAAATTACAAAAGACAATAATTGTGATTCTGTTCATAGCAGTTCTGTTTAAAAACTGATTAAGTATAATAGGGAGGCACTTACTGGTAAGACGCAGAGTCAGATGCTACAACAGTCATTAAATAAAAAAGATGGGAGAGCATATTGCTTTCCAACTACATTTGTTTTGTCATAGTTCAAAAATATGATAACTGGTAAAAGTCAAAGACATCAAGAAGCTCTGAATCACTATTTTTTGGGGGGGCGGAAATTCCCATTTCAGGATAAAAATAAGAAGGTAAACATTTACTCAAGCCAGAAAAATGGGTAAGGATTATACTTACTCAACTGCAAATTATTCTCAAGGGGAACATTGGCTAGAGAATATCAGCTCTCAAATTGCTGTTTTCTGGTTCCAAAGTGCTTGGGACATAGAGTCATCTGGAAACTGAATTTCCATTTCCTGATTGTAACAGAACATTAAACAACAATAACATATGACTATAAAACTACTTCTCACACAGCTACTTTCAGAAACTTTATATGTGAGCTTTACTTAAATTACTACAAATGAAAAGAAATAACCATAGCCAAATGTTATTATTTTTTTTTAATAAAATCTAAATTTTAAACTGTTTCATTTTGCAAACACTGGTGTAGGATCACCACTTTTAGCAAGAAAAAATTTTCGTTGTCATTCAGCAGCTACTAGGGCTTCCAGTGTTGAGACACACTGTCCAGGCAACTGTCTTTGAGGAAAGATTTCAGGCTTAACTGTGCTTCTACTCAAACCAATTAATTTTGTTCAGCTGTGCTACTAGTTTGCCTAGGTTTTAGAAAGCCCCTCTTGACATTGTTAAGACATTTTATTTTTTCATAAATGGAAGGAGGGAAATTTGTATATGGAATTTAATTTGATGTAAGCAAATTAAATTGTGGAAATGCTGATACATACTAAAATACATAAGAGCTCCCCTATTGCCTAAAGTGATTACAGCAAACACATTTGTTATTCAAAAGGAAAAAAAAACAACCACGTGATTTTCCTGAATTTAGAATATCTATATTGTTTGACAAAAATATTTTAGCCCTTTAAATGAATATGAAAATAAAATGTAATAATATACTGCAATAATAGTATGATTCTAAAATAGTTAGATAAAATTGACTAAATTATTTGGTCAGCCAGGATGTATACTTAATGAATGCAGCTAAAAGATTCTTATGAAAACAAATGTATTAAATAGATAAAACATGCCAAGCTCAGACAGATCATCCAGAACTTAAATTTCTGTGTCAAATTAAAATCTTAAATGTTTAATAAAAATAATATATTTAATAAAAATTTACATATTTCTCCTCTTTCTCCAGCAGCAGCTCTGGGATTTCTTGGAACTGTTCCAGCTCAGGGGAGTGTGGTGGGAGTTGCTGGGGGAGGGGGAGGCGAGAGGCTTTTGCACATATCTGAACAAATCTGTATATAATTGTATATATTTTCTTATATCATCATGTTTAATTAAAGCTGTGTAGTTTAGTTTTCAATCCAGCCAAGTCTCTCTCTTTTTCTCTCTCTCCTTCCCTACCTGGGTGGCAGGGGGAGGGGATCGAGAGCATTGTTGTCAGACCCGAGTCAAATGGTGACACCCATCCAAGATAGTACCTGTAGCTAATTCCTGTTTTGAATTAGTTTTTATTTAATTAAAGCTATATTTGCCTGCCTAAATGAATTCTACTTTCTTCCCTTGGGAAGTATAAAGTATCAGAAGTATTATATAAAGCACCAAAACTTTTTGCAGCACAGTAGGTTTATTAGGTGGCTTTTGACAACTTTATTCTCTTGTTGTCGGGTTTTTTACCCTCTTAAAAGACAGAGGTAAGTTTTCTGTCATAGAAAGATGGTACATTGTTAATAGTGTGCTTAGAGCAGAATAACAGCTTTATCCTGACAGCAGTACTTGGCAAATGGGCCAGAAAGAGCTCCATCCATCCCACTGCAGTGTCTCTGACAGAAGACAGGAATAGTTGCTTAGGAAAAGAACAGTATAAGCAGAGAACATGGAGGGTTATTATTTTCTTAGTATAGCCTTCCTTACTTCAGCAGTAGCCACTAATTTCCTGAGCTTGCAGTTGAATTTAGCCTGTTGTAATTGAGAGTTATCAAAGTACGTAAAGTCTGTATATTTTGCAGTCAACTATCTAAGTATATGGAAGTATATAGGAAGACAGAGATGAGCTCTCATCTTTTTGCCTTTTATTCTAGATGCTGTACACTTGCATAGAAGCACGAGTTATGAACTCCTAGCAGAGTTAGCATGGGCTTAGATCATATGATTTCAGAACTTATGCCTATAAATAGTTTTTTAAAAAGTTATATTTAGCAAAAGGTTCAATAGTAATGTGCAAATTGTCATAACTGCAGCTCATATTAGTCTGAAAACAAAATATAAGGTATATTTGTAATAAACAATAAACATTTTGCAAGAAATTGCAATCTATTGTCAGATATCATGCTATAAAGCTAAATTTAAAGTCTCAAATCAATGGACTAGCTCAGCTGTTTCAGGTTAGCAAGGATACATGATTACCTCGTGATTTCCACTCTGATGTTTGTTTTTTCTGCCAGTTAAACTTCCCTCTGTAGTCACTGAGGAGCATCTCCTGGGTCTCTCTTATCGACTTCCCTATTATTGCTTTTGCTTTTTCTAATTCTAAAGAAAGCTTAAATAAGAGTTACAAGAGAGAAAAAGGCAATAGCTAAGGAAGTAGGCACAGTCTAATCAGTTAAGGCACTGAAGCAGATGAAGCAGATTCTGTGCTGGAATTCTTTCCCTGAACTGAATGATTGAGAGTTTGGAATGATATCCATGCTAACTTTTTAAGTTTCTTTTATTCCATAAGATTTCCTAGAGCTCATTCTATGATTTTAGGTCTGGAGGATATTTCTGTCAGTTCAAAGATAAACTCGTCATTGAAATATCTTTTCCTTTTATTAGACATGCAATAATCATGTTGTTTGAAGACGTTTTAGGCTACCAGATGAAGTGTTTGAATGCATTGTGCCACTGAATATAAGGTATCAGTTCAATGGATTTTATGCTCTATTTATAAAAAAAAAAAAAAGCTATTTTATCTCCAACTCAAAATGGATTTTTCTTTTTAGGATCACTTTTGTTGCCTCTGATATATTGTGTGACATGTGGATAGGAATATTCCAGTCAGGACTGGCTAGGATTTTGTTGTTGCCTGCCATGTATTAGTCTATTCTTGAAGCATTTTTCAAATACCTACAAGATTCACAATTTTTAATAGTTTCCGACAAACATTACAGAATGTTTAAACTTTGGTTTTATTTTAACCATTGTCATCAGCTTAAAATAATATTTTAAAATAAAATATGCTTCCAATAATACCCTGTGTAGACTGGATTGAGCAATAAAACAGCAACAACAACAAAAAAAAAGCAAGCCAAACTTTGAGTAAAAGCTGTATTTTGTCACCATTGCTGGAAACTTTTTTTTTTTTTTTTTTTTTTAATTCAATACCCTCCTGGGAGAAGAATTCACACACAGTTGTGGTTTTTCAGCTCAGTTTTTATAGATGAAGCTTGCAAAATATGCACATATTTAGAAAAACATTTATTTGTTTTTTTCCTTTCCGTCTTTATCTTGGAGCAGCAGAGATAACAGGATTCAGAACAGAAAACCTTAAGTTAGTACTGTCAGCTAAGTTAAAATCTGATATTTTATGGTCATGCCAAAAGGCAGATGTCTACCACGCTAGCCAAAATCTGTGCATTAATATTCCAGGGAAAGTGCTTAATGTTTCAGCTGAGGTAAGTTTAACATGTCTCTTCCTAGTGTTGTTAAATTGCACCTAGTTTTAGTTTTTAGAATATGAGTTTAAACCAAAAAACAATCTGAAATTGTGTTATGTTGGTATATACAGGCCCTTTCACACCACTAGTCAAGTCCAAAGTAGTCACTCTTTCAGTCTGAACTGTTCTATAAACCCACAAAAACATTCTGCTAAAAAAGCCAAAAGCAAAACCAAAACCAAACAAAATTACACTCCTGAAAAAAAACACCAAAACAAAGAGAAATCTTGTGCATCTTAAGTTTAAAAGGGGTTGCAGTGAAATAAATTTCAGCCTTAATAACCTAACTGAAAGCATCCCACCAAATTACCACCAGTATTAAGTCCCCTAGTTCCACTGCACTTGAAAGTATGAGTGCCTGGTGAAATTGTAATTACCATGGTATTACACTGCAACAATGTTAAACAACCTGACAGTTCAAAGATTAACTATGTCTTCTGTATTATTGACCACACCGGCCTAGAAGTTGCACTTACAAAAAACAGATGTTAATTTACAAGACTGAAAAAAAATGAACTAGTGCAAATCTAGTCCAGGATTTAATGGAGATTATGCAACATACATAGTAGAAGGTACACAGAAATGTACTTAATGTTACATCAAAAATTTATTGACTGGAGATCTACCCTGAATTGTGAAAATGGAACTATCTTCTGGTAGACAGGTTTGAGCAAGCCTTAGCAGAGGGATACTGAATGAAACTTAAGTGGAGTGAAGTAGAATCTGTCCTTATGTAAGTCACTGACTACCAATGTATTGCCTGCCTGTATGTAACAGGATTATATGAACTGGAGTTTCTTCTGTAGATATGCCCACCATAGTCTATCTATGAAATCTGAAAGAGTTATTGAATGTAAAAAATAAATATATTATATAACTCACATTTTCTCCATACCAACAAATAAAATACTAAAATTATAAATATAATGAACAAATCAAGTCCCAGGCTTCTCACAGCATAAGTCTCTATGTTGCAAACAGGTTTTTTTCTTTATAGCCCTTCATTCTTCATTTTTACTTTGAATGGGCCCTTATTCGATGTGAGCCGCCAGTGTGCACTCATAGCCCAGAAAGCCAACTGCATCCTGGGCTGCATCAAAAGAAGTGTGGCCAGCAGGGCCAGGGAGGGGATTCTGCCCCTCTGCTCTGTTCTCTTGAGACTCCACCTGGAATACTGCATACAGCTCTGGAGCACTCAGCAGAGAAAAGACATGGAGCTGTTGGAGAGGGTTCAGAGAAGGGCCACTAAGATGATCAAAGGGCTGGAGCACCTCTACTATGAAGACAGGCTGAGGGAGTTGGGACTATTCAGCCTGGAGAAGAGAAGGCTCCGGGGAGACCTTATAGGAGCCTTCCTGTACCTGAGGGGGCCTATAGGAAAGCTGGGAAGGGGTTTTTCACCAGAGTGGGTAGTTATAGGACAAGGGGTAATGGTTTTAAACTGAAAGAGGGTAGATTCAGGTTAGACATCAGTAAGAATTCTTCACCATGAAGGTAGTAAGGTGCTGGAACAGGTTGCCCAGGGAGGTTGTTGATGCCCCTTCCCTGGAGGTGTTTAAGGCCAGGCTGGATGAGGCTTTGTACAGTCTGTTCTAGTGTAAGGTGTCCCTGCTCATAGCAGGGAGGTTGAAACCTGATAATCTTTAAGGTCCCTTCAATCCTTAACCATTCTATGATTCTATGATTCAGGGAAATTCTATCCAAGAATGTAATGTATTGTTGTAACTGTAGTCATCTTAGTAGCCATATGAATTGAAAATATACATTAATAAAAGTTAATAGATATATAATGAAAAGTAGAAACACTTTATAAAAGCTAAAAGGAACAATCCAGAAGACCACAGAACAAAAGGAACACAGATAAAAGGAACAACCTAGAAAAGTAACACAGAACAAACATACTCAATACTGTAATACAGAAGCTAATAATATTTTCTTACATAAATTTACCATGGGTAGAATGCTTGGAATTTTTCACACAGTTGTTGTGAAGATTTGTCACACAGTTTTCCTACTAACTGCTTGCAATATTTAATAAATATTTTGGATTTCAAAAAGAAATTCTTATGGATAGATGATCTTCTCAAATAAGAGGACAACTTGCATTTTGGAAGTGAAAGAGTTAGTACTTTAGATTCAAGTTAACTGTAAAAATGGAAAGAAAATGTGACAGAAAATAGTTACTTTTTTTGTTGTGGTTTTTTTTGGTTTTGGGTGGGTTGTGTTTTTTTGTTTGTTTGTTTTGTTATTACATAAATTAATTTTCAAACTTGTACATCAGAAGATAAGGTCATAAAGTTAATTTTTTTATCTTGGACCTGAGAGCCTACATATACTGCACGGCTTTGGTAAATCCCTCCTTTTCCCTGTTCATCACTCAGTGAATCAATCTGATAATCTGTATGATTGTGAAAGGTAAAAAGAAAACAATCTAAATCCAGAGGGACTGGGGGTGGGGGGGGCAGTGGGTGAGGTGGTAGGGCATGGAAGGAGGAAGTACTTTCTGTAACCCTTCATGTGCCTTAAACTTCCAGAAATGCATATGTGTACTTTTAGATTTCTGTGTGGTTTTCAACCAAACAAGTAATTGGGATTATTAAAATGTTGAAGTGGTTTGCTGATTTCAAAGTTTACAAAAGACTTACTTAAGCTTTTGGTAAATATAAAATAAGTAAACAAAAATACCCAGGGAATCTTTTTAAATTTAACTTATAAACCACTTGAAGTCATACCATCATCTTGAAGTAATTGCGTTAGGAAATTATTGTCACTAAGTTTCACTTGGAGCTGTTACACTTCTCAATAGTCTTTTCTCAGTCAATATAGAACAGAATTAAAGGTGTTTATGCAGGTTTTCCTCCACTGGATTTCTTCTAACTTAATCATTTTCCAATTTCAAGTGCAAACAGTCAAAACTCAATTTTGAAAATTGAACTAGCATGACCTATATTGTAGTTCCTCAGCAGGTTCTTGTAAAGGAATTAAATAATAATAATAATAATAATAATAATAATAATAATAATAATAATAATAATAATGTCATCTTCAAAGCAATACAGAAGATAATATAGAAACAAATGGAAATTAAGTCAGTGAGTGTAACAAATGGTGCAAATACTGGAAAAAAAGTATGGGAAAAAATCCTGTAAAGTTACAAAATACTTTCGAAGTGAGAAGTTGATACTAGAAATAAACCCATATGCCATAACTTAAATCGATACACATTTATTATGCTATTATTATACTACGAAAATAGTTGATTGAATCATTATCTTCCTGTGTTGGTTTAATTTATGAGATCTCTTATGGAGATAAGTTTCTAAATTTCCCATTTGCTGGTTTGCTGACACTGCTAAAGAGAATACTAATTTCTTTATATTGTTTTTTGATTTAATAAAAAAGAGAAGAAATGAGTGGGTTTAAATTACTAAGAAAATAAAAATGTTTATATTGTACATATATATCAGGAGTCTTCCCAGGCAACAGAGAATAAGTGTTATCAACAGTCTTTGACTAGTAAAAGAAAGAAAGAAAAAGAAGTAGAAATATCTGGGAAAAATCCTTAGAACAGATTGACATTCAGCGAAATATATTCTAGAAACTTGAAATACCTTTGCATCTCTCACAAAAATTTTACAATTATCTTAATCATTGTCTTATGCACACCAACACTTAGAGCTTAAATAGCCTTCAATGAACAGCGTTGTCTTTGAGCTATCCCTTTACACCAAACCAATGAAACTAGATCTAAATCTGATCACTACTTTTTGAACTTTGGGCTGTGCCAGATCTTCTTTTGGTGCCTGTACTTGAGCATGGGCTTGATTCTACAAACACAAGAGGCTCAGCTAAGCTGTTTCTATAGTGCCTAACAAGTAGAATTCAAATGTGAACTCAAGTAGATTTTTCTGCATCTGAGAAACATTTGGCTCATTGCACACAGCTCAAACTGAGAACAAGAACATAGACCCTGCAAGTGAGGAGGGAATTTGAGCTCAGTCATTAATATGAATCTGAATATCAGGCCTCAATGTATTTAATCTTGTGTCTTTTTTTTTTTCTTTTTTCCACTTTTTTTTTTTTTTTTTTTTTTCACCTTAAATCTTGGACAAATAGAAACAGTGAGAGAAAAAAGGAACATTATGCAGCAGGGGAAGGAAATAAAAAGCAGAACTAAGGATGGTGAGACACTGGCACAGGTTGTCCAGAGAAGCTGTGGATGCTCCCTCCCTGGAAATGTTCAAAGCCAGGCTGGATAGGGCTTGGAGCAACCTCCTCTAGAGGGGGGTGTCCCTGTCCATGGCAGGGGGGTTGGAACTTGATGATCTTTAAAGTCCCTTCCAGCTCAAATCATTCTGTGAAATGTAAGAATTGGAGTGCAGAATAAAACTAAATAAAAGTATGGCAATCTAGTATCTTGTAGCTATTAGAATATACTTTACCACAAAATCTCATTTGAAATGTAAAAGCAAAACTGAAGAACCTGAAAACAGTTGTCAAAAATCTTCAGAAGTCAGAAATAAAAGAAAGAGACATTCAATGAAAATGAAGGAGCTTTTTTTTTTTTTTTTTTTCCAAGTTCTCGCTATAGAAACTAACTAAAACTATAGTAAAGGAGCAATTTCAGTTTCTAGGGTCAAAAGTCAGACTTTTCACTTTCTATAGCTCTCTGACAGTTAAAAGTCCTTTGAGATGTTTTGGTGCCAGAATTTTATGCCTTTTTCTTTTTTACCCCTCACCAAGTCACTCTGTTACAAAAAGTGTAACAAAGGGAAATACTCATTTCTTCCTCTGAGGTCAAGGGTTTGCACCACAGTGACATAAAAAGCAATTCACTTTTTTTGTGTCTGGTTATCTCTTACTCGTGAGATCATCTAATCCTGAGATATGAGATATTACAGAAACTACTAGTTTGCGGTACCATCCTCTATAAAATCTTTTAGACTGTGCTTCAAACCATATAGTCATTAGTGGAATCTTGGACAAAACTCTTCATCAGTGAGTGGGAAAAACACAAAGAAAGTACTATAGAGAATAGTATATAGACAACATTCCTGTACATAACCTCCTGATTTTGTGTCCTAGGTACTGAAATTAAATGCAATGTATCTTTATCTAAATATATTCAGTTCAGGAAAACTGCCAGCAAATTTTGTTCTTTCTTTCTAAAAGTTTAAGCAGATAAAATTGTCTTTTTTTTTTTTTTTCTTTTTTTTTTTTTAATATGAAGCATGACATAACAAAAAGAAAATGTTTACCTCTCTGTAGAACTGGATACAAATCCAGTCTATAAAAAAATAATGAACTCTAATACACTTCCATTAACTAGTCCATTCTTTTACTGCCTTTTGACCACTGATACTCAAATAAATTTTTTACTCTAATGGTTTCTCAGTTGGATCTCTATTCTCTGGTGATCATCTTATTACATCATTGTCTGATTGACACAAAATAGACTCTTCTCCCTAGTTGCTTATAGTAGAATATTAATTCTTCTTGGGTGGGGAGTGAATAACTAATTTCAGCAGCACTATCCATGTCTTGGACCTTGCTAGGTACCTTTGATAACACACCAATCCAGTTTTGCATTAACGGCTCAAGGAAGTCAGTAATTGAACTGTCAGTGAGAGACATCATGTCTGAGCATTCTGACCTGGGGAAGGGGCATCAATTCAAATAAAGAGGTTAATTTTTATTTTTTTTTTCAAATGTAAGAAATGAAACAGAATTTGGAATTTAAAAAGGTTGATTTTACAAAGAGGCAGAAAAGAATGGCACTGCAGGCGTATGTCTATTACGTCAATATCCTCTTAAATCTCTGTGAATAATGATTGTTCTGCCTGATTTATACCACACATTTTATTCTGGTTCTCTTTATATTGGAGCTGGGTGCCCTAGCAGTTGGAAAGAACTACACTCTTGTGTTTTAAACTCGATTTTTAGCAGTAATTGCAAGTATATAAATAAAGGATGATAAAATATTAACAAATGTAATAGGTTCAACCTAAACAGGAAAAAAAGTATTTGTCCATCTAATAAACAAATAAGAAAACTCAGACAGAAAAAAAATAAATTAAAACAAAAATAAATCATTGAATCAGAGTCATAGGAGTTGGAAAGGACCTCTGAAGATCATTGAGTCCAACCACCATGCTGCAGCAGGAACATCTAGGGCAGATCACACAGGAACATATCCAGATGGGTCTTGAAAGTCTCCAGAGAAGGAGACTCTACAACCTGTATGGGAAGCCTGTTCCAGTGCTCTGTTACCCTCACAGTAAAGAAGTTTTTCCTCAGGTTGAGTTGGAACTTCCTGTGTTATAACTTGGTGCCATTTCCTCTCGTCCTATCCCAGGGCACCACTGAAAAGAGACTGGCCCATTCTTGACATCCACTCTTCAGATATTTCTAGACATTAATAAGGTCCTCTCTCAGTCTTCTCTCCTCAAGACTAAACAGCCCCAGGTCTCTTAGCCTTTCCTCATATGACAGATGTTCCAGTCCCTTCATCATCCTTGTAGCCCTCTATTGGACTCTTTCTAGCATATCCCTATCCCTCTTGAACTGTTTTTGTTCTGAATTAATATTTTTATTTTCTTTGTGGGTATATAATTCTTCTGTTTAGTCTTTGGATCTCTCTAGCTGGATATATTAAAAGCTTAGATAAATCTCTGAAGTCTGAGAAGTAGCTATGGTATTTTTTCCCAGGAAATGCATCCATCATTTTAACTAAAACACCTAACCGTAATGGAGGACAGGGTGCAAGTTAAGTGAATCATCTAGGTAGGCATGACTGTAGTATTCTTATATGTTTCAGGACATGAACAAAAATTTAAATAGATTAAGTGATAAAATTAGTTGTTAGAAGTGTATGGGGATAAAAAGAAAGAAGAAATACAAGTTTAGGTACAGAGTTTAATAGTTACCAAGAAAGAGACTGAAGTTTTAAAATTGGTTTAAAAGCTTCAGAGCACAATTTTCTTACTCTCATTTCATAGCTGTTTAGCTAATTGACAAACAGTGAATAAAATGAGAAGTTTCTTAACACCATTTGAATTTGAATAAATTCAGTAATGTGACTGTGAAAAGATGTTAGATAAAATGTTGTGAAATTTTCCCTCTTCTAATTTGCCCATAGGAATTCACAGTACTAGAGAACTCTTTCTGTGTCTGTATCAGATTAAAAAAAATATATATATATCACACATAATATATTTCTTTTTTCTTTCCTGGTAGGAACAAAATAAGAGGAGAAGAGAATAAAAAAAAGATGAAAAAACAGAATAATTTTTTTCTAATGCAGAAAAACTACTGCATTTGAAACACTTGGTATCTTTCCTTACATTACTCCATATTCTTCTTCCATATTTCTCTCCTAATAATGGTTGTGAAGACAGGTGCTGAAATAGCAAACTCGTAATGAATATTACACTTCCAGGAGGTTTACTTCTGAGATTGGAATTTGTGTTCTCCATAAACTTGGAGGATAATTCAAAACCTGTGGTGAATTTTAACAGAAAGAATAATTGTGCAGAGACAGATGACTGGAAAGATCAGATTTTTATGGACTTGGCTGAGGTTGAAGAGGCACTTTTTGTTTTCTTTCACAAGGTAAGAGCAAGTCCTTCAGACTCAGACTATTAGATTATACAGTTCTGTCTGTGTCAATGCATAGAGCTGTCTGAGATAAGCAGGATAGCTGGACAGGATAAGGAAAAACAATGCACTACCCTATCACAAACAAAGCACTGTCATGCACACTGCTTCTTTGTAAGCCCTTTAACATGTCAAGGATTTTCCAGCTCTTTACATTCACATTATTTTTGAGAACAGAGGTGTGTCCTCTCTTGCAGACCTAGCCTTTTACAGGGCTTTTTACAGGGTCATTAATGTACTTTATTCGTGATCAGGAAGACATAAGTACTTTTTTGTAAGTCTTTCAGCAATCATAAAAGCCAAATGTATATTTTCCCTGAATGACTGATAGCTAGAATTTAATTAGGGTAACATAATGTCTTTCAGTCTATTGTGATATGCAATATCTGAAGACTCACTGATATTTCGATAGTCTGAGCAAATGTTCTCAGATTGTTGAGAGTGGTTTTGTGGCTTATGTGTTATTTCAGAGAACGATTTCTGTCAAGATAATATTATGGTTAGCATAGATTATTTTATTCAGAGAATAGAGCTGTTAAACGGTATTTCAACTGAATTTATACATTGTATATAGCCCATGTACACATATGCTACAAAATATGGGGGTTTGTTTCTGTAGCTGTAAAACGATCAAATGTAAAGGTGCAGAGACAACATCCAGAAATGCAGATAAATAGATCTGGAAGGCTATTATAAACCCTCATGTATATACCCTGATTGCCTATTCAGTTCCTCTTAACAGCCATACATCTATGCAGTTATCAGTCCTGGCACATTCACCCAAAGTGTTCTCAAAGATTGCAAGTTATCTCCCATCTTCCCCAACAGCTATTTCAAATGAAAAGAGCAGTGCTCTATTATGCTTTACAAAGGCCTGTTCCCATCTATCTAATCTCTCTGGTTACAATTTGAGAACATTATTTGTTATCCTCTCTAATGTGAGTGACCAGAGATATTGCTTTCTTTACAACAGCTTTCTTGTAATTGAGGACTCTTGTGATGTGATGCCTCCTACTCTATCACAAAACATACACGTATGTAATATGCCCCATCTTCTCATGTCAGCGTTTCCTTATAGATCATATTTTGTACAGGAATAATCAGTCTTTTTGCTGGAAGTTGACTTGAAACAACATGTAAATATATGTCTCAGTGTTTTTAAGTGTTTAATAAATCACGGAATTATGTTAACAATAACACTGAGAACATTGGTAGTCCCTGTAATGGGTGCAGGTAGCCAGGTGCTAGCAGTGGGGGCTGCAAGGTCTCTGCTGTGAGGTGACTTCTTTACTGTGAGAGTGACAGAGCACTGGAACAGGCTGCCCGGAGAGGTTGTGGACTCTCCTTCACTGGAGACATTCAAAACCCACCTGGACGCATTCCTGTGTGAAGTACTCTAGGTGACCCTGCTCTGGCAGGGGATTGGACTAGATGATCTTTCGAGGTCCCTTCCAACCCCTAGGATTCTGTGATTCTGTGATTTTGTGACTTCCCCGTGCTGACACAGGTGGTTCTAGCTAGTTCCAGTGGACCCACTGCAGGACACAGCTCAGCCCCTCGTCCATGGGTGGGGGACCTCTGGGAAAGCTTGTATAAGAAATTCTTAGCAGCAGATATGCACGACAGAAGTAAAAATGATGAGAGGGAAACAGTCTTGCAGACACAAAGGCAAGAAAAAAAGAAGAGAAGGTGCTCCAGGCTCCAGCACAGAGATTCTTCTGCAGCCCATGCTGAAGACCATGGCAAGGCAGTTATCCCCCTGCAGCCCATCGAAGACTATGGTGGAGCAGATATCCACAGTGCAGTCCATGAAGGATCCCAATCTGGAGCAGACAGGCATACTCTGGAGGAAGCTGCAGCCCATGGTGAGTCCATGCAGGAGCAGGCTCCTGGCAGAAGCTGTGGCCCATGTCGGCTGTGCTCCAGAGCAGTCAATTCCTGAAGGACTGTACCCTGTTGAAAGGACCCATGCTGGAGCACTTCTTGAAAAACTGCAGCCCATGAAGAGGACACATGCTGGAGCAGCTCACGAAGGACTGTATCCCAGTGGAGGAACCCAGTGCTGGGGCAGTGCTCAGATGCAGGGGAGTAGTGTAAGGAGAAAGGAGCAGCAGAGACATAGTGTTATGACAACCCTGTTTCCCCATCCCACTGTGCCACTCAGACAAGGTGGGAATGAGGTAGAATTATTGAGAAGGAAGGAGTGAAGTTGGACCTGGGAAGAAAACGGGTGGGGGTGCAGTGACAGTTGTTTTGGTTTTGTTTCTCACTATCCTACTCTATTTTTAATTGGCAATAAATTTATCTTCCCCCAAGTCAAATCTATTTTGAGTATGAGAGTAACTGGTGAGTGATTTCCTTGCCCTAATCTCAACCATCTTATTTTGTCTCCTGCCTGCTGAGAAGAGGCAGTGAGAGAGCAGTGTGGTGGGCCCTCAGAAGCCAGCTAGGGTTAACCCACCACAACTTGTATTTATGTAATCTTTCTCATGACTAAAACTCCTTTTCATCTCTCCTAACACTTATAAGCAATGTACTTTCAGTAGTCAGAGTACATTTAACTAAACATAACAATAATGTTTGAAGAAATATTTTGTAATGATAAATATAATATCAACATAAAAAGAACTCTTAGTGGTTTAGGAGTTTATAACTATTCGACAGTTGTATCTAGATAACTAGCCCATTAAGACCGAACACTTTTTAGCAATATCATATATGTGATTGCATATTTTATAAGAAAACAGCATCTTATCATCAGAGATGTATGACTAAATTATTTCATTGAAGAGCATTGATTTCTGACTTAGTAAACAAATCAAACACCTTCATAGACAAAATCCTGCTAGATCAACAGTGACAATTTTCAAGAGCTAGGTAATATATTTTTGTTTGTTTGTTTCAAATGCCTAAAATGAATGTTTATTTCATTATTCCTCCCTTCAGCTTAATGAAACTCTTATCTGACATGTCAAGAGCAGTGTCATCAAATCCAGTTGACATGGTTGTTAATTTGAAGTTTTCAGAGCTGGTATATGTGATCTGCTCCTATTTGGCAAAATGAAGAAATAGATTTAAAGTTCTGAAATCAAGTATTATTAAGTGGAGAAATTGTAGAATTTCTGCTTTAATTCAAAGGTACTAATTACTGCTTGTTATAACAGCAGGTAAACGCCCAGAATTGGAAACAATAGCATCTTTTATGCTGTTCATCATGTATTAATTATGCTTTATTCTTCTCCACCTGAAGTGGGTTGCTTGAATTGACAATAAATGTCAACAAATTAGTTAATGCTTGCTCTTCATTCTTTTGTACTTTTCAAGGAAGAAATGTAGCTGAGTAGGAAGAATCTTTAGTTAGTAATGATATTTTTCAGTAGGAAAGTTATCTTCTTAAGCCTGACTTAAACACCAGTTTCAGACTATTCTTCGAGCATTTTTCTTTAATGAGATGGTTCTTGATGGACACTTTCAATTCGGTAACAACAGGAATAATATGAGCTTCTTACACTTCAGTTTACACAATGTCTTGTTTTCTTTCATCATCTCAAATTAAGACCTGTATACCTATGTTTAAAACCCCAAAAGGGTTGGTCTCTAGCTAGTACAGTCACATATTCATTTTCCCTGAGGGTTCTTTTTCTTCTTCACACCCACAGTACTCCGTTTATATTTCAGTAACTTCCTTCTCCAGTCATCAAGGTAGAGTTTAAATAGTTTTCTCTATCTGAAAAATACCATTGAAGTCTGTACAAGTCATGGGCAGTTACTGAAGAATGTATGTATAGTTGGATCATGGTAAATATGTGAGTTATGTATATACTTCTGATGTGTTTTCAATGACAAAAACTTAAGGAAACAGGTGCATACAAGACAGATATAGATGGTTTGACCTCTGTTTCAGCAGAAATATTTTTTATAAAACTGACGTTGGACAGCAATTGGCCATGCTGTGGAACCACAGCGTACAGATTTCCACATCATCCTATAACAGCCAATTTTATGTAGAGGAAGAATGTCCATCAGTGTTCTCCTTCTAATATACAGTTTGGCTTACTCTCAGTTACATTGCCTAACCTAAAATTTTAGCTGCATCTTTTAAAGTTTGGTGTTCATTACTTACACTGTATTAATTTCTTTGGAAACAGTCATGAAAAGATGACTTTGGACAGAGTCTAACACAGGACTGTAAAATAAATGCTGATGTTTGGCATTGCTGTTTGCATAGCCTAATACGACAAATTTCCTGGATTTTGTGTAATGAAGTGTAATAATTTGCTCTGCTATTGCATCCCACAAATTAATAACAGATGATCCAGAGTTAGTAAATTCTACAAATTAGTTGCACACTTTAAACAAGAAATAGGACTTGAGCACTTTGGGACATAAACCAAATGGCTGGACTTTAAATGTGGAATAATTACACTGCGAAAGGTATTTTTCTCATAATTGAAATGAGCTCATAACTACATTTCAGTCTTATTACAAAGCTATGCTCAAGAGGGAAAAACAGATGTGATTAAATAACGTTGTGCAATATGGATGGAAAAAAATAAATAAACCTGAGAATTGTAATTTAGCACAGGAAACTGAATAAATGTAAATTCCCCTGTTCCAAATTAAGTGATCATCTTGTAAGTATCTTTGAGAATTCAACAATGGATCCTCATTAATTGGAGGCAGGTGGAAGGGAAATTGGTTAGCAAGTGGTCTCCCTCAGAGCTCTTTTTGGTACAGATGTAAGTCACAGCCTAAATGTGCAGTGAAAGAAGAAACTGAAAAACACTTTTGAGGTCCTTATAAATGACTTGCAAGTAAACAAGATGGAACAGATCAGTGATTGATCGTGAGTGTGTTTATCAAAAAAGATGTGGAAAAGGCAGAAAAACTGTTTTTCGTTAGTATATGCCAGAATATAATTTTTAGAAGACAGGTTAAGGGAAAGTATAATAATTTACATTGAATCTTAGATTGCCTTCTACATATTTTTATGGATGTTGAACCTCAGCGCACTTGCAGATTTGTTTCACCAAATGTATTTTGCACATTAATTTTTTGTTTAATTTTTCATGTGATCGTGATATAACCATAGCTGAGGAAGAATAATTGCAAGGTGAGGGTTTACAAAGAATATCCTGCTAACAGTTCTTTCGGACCTATTATAATGATACTTCATAAATATTTGGGGAAGGAGGGAGAGAAAAAAGAGAAAGAAAACTTGATAGGCTGGCAAATGGTGACTCTGCAGATTCTTACAAAGAATTTATCTCTCAATAAGTTGAATATTTTTAGTGTTACACTTAAACTATTGGGATAGTTTTAGCAATGTTTATGTGAGTAGTTACATGCTTGTTTTTATGCTTTGTGTTTCAATAATAACTATTTTAAACATGAAAATAATATCTGCCTAATGACAGAAAAATTTGCACAGATTATTTACTTTCAAGTAAACTTTTGAAAAAATGAAGGAACTCGAGAAAGTTGATAGATAACAAATTATGTGGGTACATTTTTAAAAGGAACCATTTATTCAGTGGCAGTCCATTTGTTCTTTCATTTGTCCAGTTCTGTAACACAATAGTTCAATGTCTGTACTCTATGTAGGGGCTAAGTTTTATTAAAAAAATCGTGATAACAAAAAGTCATAGAATGAATTAAGTTAAAAGGGACCTTGAAGGTTCAGCCACCTCAGAGAAACAAGGCCAAATAGATCAAGTTGTTCAGGACCTTGTAAGTTTCTTTTGAGTATCTCCAAACATGGAGATTTCACCACCTTTCTGAATCTTTGCTCCACTCTCAGGTTTCAAACAAACAAAACCCTGTTATCTCTGTTTCTCCTTGTGCAACATATGCTCCAGTCCCAATTGTCTCAGTGATCCTCCACTGGACTCACTGTGTTTCGTCAGTGACTTTCTTGTAATGGGATCTCTAAATCAAGGACAGCACTCTGTATGCTGCTGATGCTCATCTTGTTGTTTAGACCTTCAGGTTCTGCAAAGGTCTTTGTGACTCTCACAGAGCTGCTCTGTCTACAGCTGAGGCTCAGCCTACACTGTTACATGTGGTTATTTCAAACTAGATGCAGGAGTTTCCATCTGCCTTTGTTGAACTTTGGGAGGTTTCTATCAGTCTATTTTTTCAGTGTCAAGGTTTCTCTTCACCAGCTCTGCACTCAGAGTGTCAGTCACTCTTCTTCTGGCACCCCCACTCCATAGGCAGTTCAGTATCATCTGCAAAGGTTGCACTGTGTGTCATCATCTGGGTCTTTATTAAAGACATTAAAAATTAGGAACACCAACTATAACTGGCCACAAGTTTGACTTCGTATCATTGAACTTAAGTCTTTGAACCCAATAATAATGGAATTGGTAGCCAGGCTTCCCAAACCATATCTCACTGGCTGTAAAGATAATATGGGAGATCAAGTCAAGGCAAACATCTACTACTCTTCCCTTATCTGCATGGGCAATTATCTCTTTGTAGAAGATTATCGGGATTATTAGATGCAAACTGCCTTTAGGAAATCTATTCTGTCTGTTCTAATCACTTTCTTTTCCTTCATGTACATATACATAGCTTTTAGGAGGATTCATTTCACTCTTTTCCTTGAGACTAAGATTTAGGAGATCACCTCCAGGTCCTTGGATCTTTTTTTTTGTGCCCTTTTTAAAGATACTGTTAAGGTTTTCTCTAATATATTCTTAAGAAAAAAGTTATCTTTACAATATACTACTAAACTGTGTTAAATAAATGCATAAATATTTTTAGGCTGCAGCAAGCCAAACATTTTAAAGTATATAACAAATGGTATCTTTCTTAGTACTGGTCCCCAGCAACTTTGAAAATTTGTGTGCTAATACATGGTACTGCAGTAGTGTCTAAATACACTGATAAAATTCAGTCTGAAAATATAAAATAATTGATACACCAGAAAGCATTAGTCAAACCAATTTAACTTCTTCAACTGGTAGTTTCCACTTAATGCAAAGTATGACATCCTATCCAACATAATTTATATATATATATAATTTTTAATTACCTTGATATCAGAATGCAAATGGAAGAAAGCAAGTACTCTTTCTATTGCATTAATATAAGTTAAAAAATTGGGAGTTTGGGATACAGTCCTGAAGGGCAAAGGGGACCAAGAAGGCTGAATGCTCTTCAAGAAGGAAATCTTAAAGGTTCAGGAGCCAGCTGTCCCCACATATCGTAAGATTAAAGGGCAGGCAAGACGGCCAGCCTGGTTGAACAGGAAGATTTTGCTGGGACAAATGTTTTTACAAATACAAAAAGAAAAAAAGAGCCAGGGAGAACCTCCATCCCTTACTGGGGGTGTGTGTATGTGAACATTGCAACCAAGGATGAGGAAAAGGCTGAGATACTTAATGCCTTCTTTGCCTCCATCTTTAAAAGTCAGACCAGTTCCCCCCAGGGTGTTCAGCCTCCTGAGCTGGAATATAAGGATGGAGAGCTGATTCGATCATTAAAATTGACCATGGACACCTAAAATAGTTAAAAAAATAGATGCATTGCTCATGGCCTATCATGAAAGTTTGAGCTATTGTATTTTTGGAATACAAGTATCTATATAGGTTTGCTAGTTCTTTTGAAAAATTTTGTTATAAAAAGCTTTTCCTTCAGTATACCCATGCATAATTTTCCATAGGTATATACAGAACAGTATTAAATTATAATTATGATGAAACCAACATTTCAGAAAAGTTAGGAAAATAAAAATTTTAAATGCAACACACTATTTACACAGCCCTTTTCAGTCATTTGCAATGCTCAGTTGTTTCATAAAAATTAGTTCCCTCAGTTTACTTGAAAATCTTGCGTATCTTTCATACAGAGCTAAAATGCAGAATACTTCATTTAAAAGATGTAATTCATCTGTTGACATGATGAGTCTTGTAAAAAATTACTAATATTTAAACAAATTTTAAATAGTTGAAGACTACAAGTAACCATGGTCTTAGTAGCTTACATAAAATATTTTACTATGATTTTTCTACCTAAAACCATAGCTACAGAAGACACTAGGGTGACTACTTAGATAGTGGAAATGGCAAAACTGAATTTTTAATACAAAGGATTAAAAATCTAAACCAACTACTTCCGAAACAATCAAGCTTTATTATTACTTTTTATTAACTAAGTAGAATTGTTATATTATAATTTCATTATCAATTAACCATATTTATTGCAAAATAAGAGAAGTTGTAGGCTCTATGCTTTTAGATTTGCAAAGAGCTATTGCTCTTACTAGGGGTTTATTTATAGATCTCTTTCTGAAGAGGCGTTTTTTTCCACAGATAAAATACAATCCCTCACAGAAGCACAGTGACTGACTGTAGTGGCAAATATAGTAAGAAAAGTATATTTCGAGAATCTACTTTAGTGTGGATGCTGATGGTACCCAGAATACCCACTAAGCTTTCTCCTGATAGCTGTTTTTATGCCTTGTTGACTGTCCACTGATAATGACTAGGCGGCTTGTCCTTACTTTACTGATCACATCACTCTCTGGAGAATTAATTTACCAATTCATTGATGACTTCTTTTATAATGTAATTACCTTTCATCCTGCTTAACTGATTCACCACTTCTGTTGATCATCCACTTATTTATTTTATTTGCTCAGCTAATTTTTAATCCTTAAATTTTGCCTGTTTAATTCCACTCAATTGCCTGTGTATTTTATTTATAATGAGTTTTACAACCTAATCGACTTTGCACCTACATGATTTTCTCTCTTAATTAACTGCGTGTTTATATAATTAATTGCTTGTTTTATACATTCCTAATTGATTGATTACTGCTTAATCATACAATTTCCTGGTACTGGAGTTGCCAAAAGGTTTGGTGGCCATAGACACACTGTCATTTTTTGTCCACAATAGACCATGTCACCTTTATCTTCCCTACTTTTCTTCATCTATCACCATCTCCCCTACATTCTTAATGCTCCCATTGTTTTGCTTCTATTTTTTTTCAAGTTCAGTACTCATTAGTCCTTGACACTGTCAGAACTTCTGTCTATGAATTCAATATATGTTTAATAAAATTTTAATTACAATTTTGCTTCTTTTATTTAGTGTTTTTAAAATTCAATAACAAAGATAAAAACCAACAACAAAACTCAAAGCAAAACAAAGCAAAAACCCACAACAAACAGAACAAACAGAATTAGATCCACAGAGCATAGGCAGGAATCAAAGTATTTTTCCATGCAGAACCAGCCACGGGGCTATAAAATAATGCTGTCAGTTTGGTTCTATGATTCCTAAAGAGAACTAACTTTACAGGAGAGGTGCCTCACTAAAACTAATGTATACTGTAGTGCTTCAAAAATCTACTGAGAAAAGCATATATGGCTTTGAATGCCTTCACCTGAGGAAGTCTCAGGACCCAGGATCCTAAATCTCGTATGACAGTGCACTCTTTCTCCACAGTAACACTTTTGAAACTGTATCTCACATGATTGCAGAAGTATGTAAGAGATGTGAGCTATTTGAACCTATCACTGACTAGACATAAAACTAAAAAATAAATTCAAAATAGGTTTTGTTTTTTTTTCCTGGCAAACTGTGAGGATACAGAAGGTGGGATTCTGGTATTCTATATCTGATGCAATTCAAAGTGTCATGAAAGGTTTTAGATGACTTTGTAGTATGCTTATTAAATCTGCAGTTGACAGGAAATTCATGTAGACCTAGTGGCAGACAGAACCAGTCTTCAGAGAGATACCCACGCCTTGAAAAAATAACATAGAAAATGTAATTAGGATGAGATGCAGTTTCCTACACCCGGTAGAAAAAATGATATAAATGCAAGTGTTGAGGATGACTGACAACAGGTTTTCAGAAAATTACTTGCAGGTTGTAGCAGAGTTAGTGTTGTATATGAAACAACAGTACCCCACTGTTATGTGGAAGACAAACAACACATTAGGATATACAGAAAGGCCTTATTTGTAGAAGTTACAATAATCTTAAGATGTTGTTTTTCACAAGATGAAACTGGAATGCCATGACCAGCTTGAGGTATTGGCTTTCCAAGTGTCAGAAACAGAGTGAGAAAAATGACTATTTATCTATTAGAACAGATTTAAGGAAACCTTGTGGGTTTTAAACTTGCTAAGTCTGTAGAGAGTGAATTGAGGCTCTTATTTACAGCTAGGAAGCTGTTCTTCATATGCTCAATTGACGGTTCAAGAAACTATGGCTTTATGTTGTAGTCAAGGAAATTTAGAATAGGTATCAGAAAAAAGCTTTCAAACTGTAAGACTGACTGAGCACTGGATATGATTCCTTTGGCAGAGCAGAAAATTCAAGTAACAGTTAGATGTGTCTACATGGGCTATTGTAATAAGATCCCTCCTTGACCAATTTGCTGCACAAAACACCTGTATATATTTTTCACCATAATACTTTGTAGTCTTCCATATGTTCATTTTTCCAATTTAATAGCAGAGTATTAAAAAAATTAAATCTCTAATCTGGCATTCAGTTAAATGAAAGACATCTTCTTTAGTCTCACTAACACACTGAGTAAATTTTCACCATTGGTAGATGAAAAATGGTCATTATAATGGAATTATAATGGCAAAAAATTGGAAATGTTGTTTTCTCAAGTGTCACAGTTTGACCAGGACATAAAGGAAATACTAGTCACTCACTGATGCATTCTTCGTTCTTCATTCACTTAAGTGGAATGATAAAAAACTACTTTTTACTTCTAATTTCAACCAGGTTATTGGGCTTTTTGTTAGTGAATATATATATCAGACAGGCTGTGTAAAAAATTTGCTTCCAGGCCAAAAGGTGAAGTGTTTACTTTTTTTCAGATGATAAACAAAGTACCATGAGTTTTTGAAGAAACAGTCTTGTGGAGAAAATCTGTATACTAAAAAAATGCTTTTTAATCTTCCAAGATCAAGCACAGATGGGTAATGTATTCTGAATGCCTCACAAACCTGTCCATGGAAATTTTAGGCTTGTCTTTCCTGTCTGTGCTTATAACCAGTAAAGCTTTGTATTCTATGCAACTGACTGTGGAAATGACAGTTCAAGGTCCTAGAATATAAGTTTAGGCAAGACAAGGGATGTTTTTCCCCACAGTCTCGTACCAAATTTAGCTCCATAGAGGCTTTGAGTCCAAATAGAAACTCAGAAAGCATAAGGACAGCTACAAAATCACACACACACACAAAAAAGTTAGGGAAAATAGGAAAATGTACTTGCATTTTCCCATTTAGCAACTTTCCTCCCAGTACCTGCACGCAAATGAACATAATAACTTCACTTATTTCTAGTAAATCTCTAAAGTCTTGGAACTTGCCTTTGAAAACTGCTGAAATCTTTGCTCAGTAAATATAAAACCTTCAGGATCCTGTTATAACTACTTTAAAAGTGCTAAGTAGTTTAGATGCATAGTGTAAATCTGTGCAAGTTCATATGGAGTTTTGGTTCTTTGTAGATAGCGTAAAATGTTGTCAGATTTGAAATGGAACCAGCTAGTGAAGTTTTCAGTACACAAAAACCTGAGATAAAAACAAAATACAGTATTGTCAATTTTATAACAGCTTTAATCATGCATAACAGTTTGGTCTAATGAATATGTATGAGACACTGATGAACACAAATGATTGATATCTGTGATTCACAAAGTGAAGAAGCTTATATCTATGCAGATTAAGTACCTCAGAAGAGAACTATTCTTCCTCTTCTCCCTCCTGTTTTGGCAGAATTCCTGCGTCACTGAATGTCAAACTTGGATCTTTCCTGCAATAACAGCTTTAAGCTCATAAGAGCAAGTCTTGTCTGTTCCTCTCAAATAATACTTACATTTGAGATGGAAGAATATATAACAGATGCTATGCAGAACATCATTTTAAAGTATTTAGAAAATACAGTGTGCAATGGGCAAACAAAGTCTGACTGGTTTATCTTTTACATTAATGGTAATAAACTTAACAGAGTTAATACTGGAAATACTTATGAAAAAGTATTGGGTATTAATTGTACCAGTTACGATAATGAATATACATATATATATATGGGCTTAAAACTATTGGTTGAAGATAGCTAGTCTTGGAGAAAGTCAGCCTTTCTTTTCACAGTCTGTAATTTTTCTTACCCAGTATCAACCCATGAAAATAATGAACAGTGGCTTCTGAAGTTAAACTTCACTTTGCATACTTTTCTATGGAACAAAATGCCTGATTATTGAAAAAAATAAAATACTGAGCAAAGGTAGCAGCTTTGTTTATGTTTTCTATGTTATTTACATCTTTAGTTGTGTATCACACAAGTACTGTGATTAACACACAATGCCAAGCTCCATGTATTATTGTATGTTGGAACAGAAAATAGTAAGTCTGTTGAAGTATTAAAATCACATATATTTGCACTGAATTTAATATACAATACAGAATAGAAACACTATTAGGGGTAATAGTGAAAAATATTCAATAATGTCATGTTTTCATTGTGGAATGAGAGAGAAATTAGACCATATCTAAATAATCATGGACTTTATCTCTTTAGATCTTTTAAAGTTCCTGGACAGCAAAAAAACAAGTAGTTCATAGGAAGTCAAATAGTTAGTACACAATGAATTAATGTACAAATAATCATAGAATGTGTTGTGTTGGAAGGGATATTCAAAGGTCATCTAGTCCAATCCCCCTGCAGTGAGCAGGGAACTCTTTAACATAATGAGCATACTACAAGATCATGTAAATGTTATTTTCCCATATTATTTTAAATGATGTTTTTAAAGGTTAACAAAATAAAACTTTTATTTTCTACTGTATGCAATATTTTTTTAATATTTTGATTCTTTATAAAAGTAGCATCTTTTTCTCTTACAAATAGAAAATACAATAAAATACATGATCCATAGGTTAAAAGAAAGTAATAATATCTGGTTTATTGTGCATAAATATCTATCCTTCTCTCTTTTTTTAGGCAGTATTCATGTTATGGATGTCAAATTATTGTGGATGGGACAGGACGGCAGATGAGATGTATATGCACAGATCAAGATTTATTGCATATAACATTGGGGTCTTAACTCCTTAAAGTAGAAGGCACAAGCACAATCAAGTCTAGAGAAACTGGGAGATTGGAACAGAAGTTGAAGTTTGAATGCAAAAGGTATCTTACCAGTAAAAATTACTACTTGTAGTTAGATCAAACAATAAAGGTTAACCATTAAAATGCTAGCAACTTTCTTATTATCAAGTTTGATACTAGGCCTAGAACATTAATTATCAATTTTAAAGGATTCTATAATCTTAAAACTTAATGATGAAAATTCCTTAACATTAAGTTGGCTAATAAAGGCAATAAAGAAGTTGATATCTCCTTCTCACTTTATCTCCATTTCAGGACTCGTTGTGGCTGGGCTGGGCTCTGTGTTCTTCAACACCAGAGAGCAGCTGGTGTTACGAACATCAACGTGGCCTCTGTTTGTACCTTTCAAGGTTGTTACCAGTTTAGAGTTTTCTAGGCCTTTCCCTTCTCATGGGAATCTTTCTACTTCAGGCCTGGGCTTGCAAAATGGAGAGACAAAAAGCAATTTAATCATAGAGGGAAACTGAGGCAGGCATATTGAGAGTTAGAGCTACACAAATTTCCAAGCACTCTGCATATCTAAAATTAACTTAGAAAATACCTCAACTGAAATGTATCCATGAGAACTTAACTTACATTCCATGTTCCCATATCAGGCAATTGCCCAAAAACTGTACAATAAAATATTTTCTAAGCAATTTGCTAACATGTAAATGAGAATTTTTTGTCCTTGCAATTGATCTACCACAAAATGCCTAATACCTTTTTCAGACTGAGTAATACAGCCAAGCACATAGACATTCACATACAGATAATAAAATGTACTAGCAACACTGTTCCAGCATAGGAAGGTTTTTAGATAAAAGCAATCTCTTTTATTAGAGATATTATTATGGTTAGAAAAGGGTAGAAAACTTTTTGGACATACCAGATCTTCTGGTCTGAAGCTGAAGCTGAAAACTTCAAAACTAAACACAAGTCAAGAATAACTTTTCTGACCTTAATTGGGTACATTATAGTTAGACTGCTGAGAAAAAGGGATTTGGTATCTAAGGCATACTTGAAAGCTAATGTGATTTTAGGCTTAGGGCAGTGAAGGGTGATAAAAAATTTCTCCAGGGAAAGACTTTTGTGATCTCTAGATTGTGAGTCATGAGTGGTGGAAGGAAAATATATTCTGCTATAAATTCATAGCTCTACAGAGTCTGTGTTCTTAGGTGGATGATATAGATATTAATTTTACTTATGAAGTTTGCCTTTGGAATAGGTTTTCAGGTCTTTCTTGATTATCAAAAATGAGAGGTGATGGATGGGGTAACTTACTTCAAGGAGCTAGTCAACAGGATCCCCTGGGAAACTGTCCTTGGGGAAAAGGGAGTAGAACAGAGCTGGCAGATCTTTAAGGATTCTTTTCATAGAAGGCAGGATCTCTCAGCCCCCAGGTGTAAGGAGTCAGGAAAGGAAGGCAAGAGACTGGTAGTAATGAGTCGAGACCTTCTGGCCAAACTAAAGGGCAAGAAGGAAATACACAGTGAGTGGAAGTAGGGAGAGGTATCCTAATTCTGTAGGGATGGGGTTAGGAAGGCAAAGGAGAATATGGAGCTGAACTTAACAAGGGATGCAGAGAGTAAAAGAGTATCAGGCTGCAAGTGGCTGGTTAAGGCCTTCCCATTGAGTCATGAGGCTCAGAAAGTCCCCTCTTGCTTTCTAAACTCATTCTCAGAGAGGAGTCTAGGTGAGGCTGGATCTGATCCTAGTCCCAGACTTGGTCAACAGTTGATGTCGCAAGGGTTATGTGTGTGCAGCCACCTATTAGAGTCAACGTTTACCTGCTCAGAGTCCCAAAAGTTCTTCCACTGAGGAAGCTACTCGAAGTTGAAAAGAAATGAGAATTTATTAAAATATAACAGATTCAGAATTGCCATTGATAAATGCACTTACTGCACAGATTCAAGCTCAAGTTAGTAATTCCCAGGTAAACATCCAACAGAGTCAGAGGTGCAGATCTTACCAAGGAGGTGTCCCTGTTTGGAGGGAGCAGAGGGATTCAGGCCCATCAACACGTCTGGATAGTTGGAATTCTTTTCCTCCCAAAACAGAGGATTCTAAGGGACAATGTTATATCTATTGATGAGGTGGGACTAGGTCACAAATAGTGTGCTGATTGGCAGTCCAGGTGGGGGTGGGGAGGAAGAGCCAGTGTTTGCTACAGATGCAAGCTCCTCCTCTGGTTTTATTGATTCAGCCTTTGGCTATGAGGCCTTGTCTCCAGTCTCCTTAATACAACCTTGGGTTAGTCGACATAATTGTCAGGTAGCTGTCAAATCATAAAACTTCCAGACAAGCAAGTTGCTCATCCCTCCACCCCTACTTATAGTCAGGTAAAAAAATATTAGCCTCCACTCCTATCCAAGCTGGTACAAGATAATGAGCAAAGAAATCTGTGTTCTCACAGTTGCATGGCAAAGTCCTGAGAGCACTAACTGATGTGGTTGCCAAGCCACTCTCCATGATGTTTTGAAAGTCATGGCAGTCAGGTGAAGTCCCCAGTGACTGGAAAAAGGGAAATATTACATCCATTTAAAAAAGGGCAGAAAGGAGGACCCTGGGAACTACTGACCTGACAGCCTAATTTCTGTGGCTGGCAAGATCATGAAACAGATTCTCCTACAAGCTTTGACAAGGCAAATGAAGGGCAGGGAGGTGATTTGATACAGCCAGCGTGCCTTCATCACGGGCAAGTCATGCCTAATAAAACTAGGTGGAGTGACTACATCAGTGGGCAAGGGATGTCATCTATCTGGACTTCTTTCTGTAAGGTCTTTGACTTGGTCCTCCACAGTATACTTCTCTCTAAATTGGAAAGATATAAATTTGATGGGTGAACTGTTTGGTGGATAAGTAATTGGTTGGATGATCACATCCAGAGGACAGTGGTCAATTACTCAATGTCCAGATGGAAATCTATGGGGTCCCAAGTGGTGTCCCTCAGGGGTATGTACTGGGACCAGTACTGTTTTCTATCTTCATAAATAATATAGACAGTGGGATCAAGAGCACTCTGAGAAAGTTTGTAAATGACACCAAGCTGAGTGGTGTGGTTGACACACCCAAGGGATGGGATGCCATCCAAGAGGGACCTGGACAAGCTCAAGAAGTGGCCCTATAAGAACCTCATGAGGTTCAACAAGGCCAAGTGCAAGATTCTGCACATGGGCCAGGGCAATCCCCTGTATCTATACAGATTGAGGGATGAAGGGATTGAGAGCAGCCCTCAAAAGAAGGACTTGGGGTACTGGTGGTTGAAAAGGTGAACATGAGCTGTCAATGTGTGCCCACAGCCCAGAACGCCAACCATATCCCGGTTTCATCAAAATAAAACATGGACAGCAGGTCAAGGGAGGCGATTCTCCCCCTCTGCTCCTCCCTGGTGAGACCTTATCAGGATGATTCTGTCTGGTTCTGGAGTACAGGAAAGATATGGACTGTTGAAGTGGGTCCAGAAGACAGCCAGAAAAAACACCAGAGGGATAGAACACTGCTCCTATGAGGCAAGGCTGAGAGAGTTGGGGTTGTTAATTCTGGAGAAGAGAAGGCTGCAAGGTGACCATATTGCAGGTTTAAATACTTAAAGGGGATCTACAGGAAAGGTTGGGACAAACTTTTTAGCAGGGCCTGTAGTGATAGGACAGGGAGTAATAGTTTTAAACTGAAAGTGGGTAGATTTAGACTCGTTATTTGGAAGAAATTTTTTTACAGTGAGGCTTGCTCAGAGAGGTGGTGGGACCCCCATCACTGGAAACATTCAAGGTCAGGTTAGATGGTGCTCTGAGCAACCTAATATAGTTGAAGATGTCCCTGCTCATTGCAAGGGGGTTGGACTAGATGACCTTTAAAGGTCCCTTCCAACTCAAACCATGCTATGATTCCATGACTCACTGTTTGGCAAGATATAATCCCCAATTGGAAAACGTGTTTCTAGCCTTTTCCAGTTCTAAGTTTGGGTTCATGCTGATATGTGGTCATTAGAAATTTAATCTCTATACTTTCCATGAATGCATTTAGTGCACCGGATGAAGGCTATACATTCTGAACAGCAAAAAATGTGGGAAATTGGAATTGGGCTATTTCCCAATTTCACATAAAATATAATAAATTAGATCATCTAGAAAATGCACTATCGGAATTTCTTTTTAAATTGATCATAATATGATTCTGGAATTATTTTAAAGATTGTGAATATTTACTGTTATATCTAGGTAACTCAGGAAACAAACAAACAATGCAACCAAATAAAACAAAATGAAACAAATAATCAAAACACAAACAAACAAAATATATTATTTCCTGAATTAAAGTTGTTCTTCTTTGAAAAGAGATTTGCTATGGATTTCTCCATGGTGATGGCAGAAAAACCTTAAAAAGCAAGGAATAGAAGACAAACCCAACAGAACAAAGAAATAGGTTGATCTTTGGTATCAGATGTACAGATAAAATTCCAAGCCAACCTAAATCCTTTGGGCTTTCTTTGCTGGATAGATATTCTTAAATATTCTTGAGTTAAATTTTCTTTACTGTGTATTCAGCAAAACTGCAGTGTTCCAGTCTATTACACTAAAATAGTGTTTTTATTAATTTAAAAAAATCAAAACAAAAAAACCAAACCAAAACAAACAACCCACAACAGTTTTTTAGATCAGTACCTCTAATATACCATAATGAGTCAATATTAATGCGCTCTTCTAAAGGCTGATTGTCAGTGAAAATTCATACGTATTACATTAGCTGCACTTTAACACTAAAGACCTGGACTTTGACACAGCAGTCCATTTCCCCAAGAGCAGTCGTTCAGTATAAGAATGTTCTATCCCACTAAAAATAAATATTTCCAATCTATTTTATAAGAAAATATTAATGTATTTTTAATTGTATTTTAAAGTTTTCAATGATTTTATGGAGTAAATTACATTATATGGTAGGGCTATCATTCATACAGTTTCATTAACACAATTAATATATCTAGCTTTTGACACAGAAATATATTCTGCTATATCAATCAGAAATAGCAAGCATTGTTTTATGTAAATTAAGTTCTATATAAGATGGAAGCTTATTGTTGATTACTTTTTATTAGATGATAAAAATTGTGTTATATTCCAGATACTAAGAAAACTGTGTCTCGGAAGAAAATTAGAGTACAAAAATAATGATTCCACAAAATATTTTGAGCTTTGTTGTTATTAAAATTCTTACCACAGTTAAAGGTTACACAAACATTCAAATAGCTGATTTTGATTCTAATGTCTGAATGAGCTTTTAAGCCTGTGTGTTACACAGGTATTTATTGCACAGAATATTTCATATGCCTACATTCAGTTCCTCTCCAAAATGATATGTATAACATCTACTGTATTGAAAGTCTTTTATTAAGGGCATAATAGGGGCAGGTGGAGACAAAATTACAAGTGCAAATTGTCTGACTGAGAAGGGCAAAGATCTAATATTTAATGAAATATCAGCCAACACGCAACTACTTTAGAGAAGTCTGTCTTAAATTTCTGGGTTTTTAATTTCTCCTTTTGATATCATTGCATGGATGTATAATACATTTACTGAATATATGCAAAATCTCAACAATGTGTTCTTTTTACTGCAATAAATTGTTCAATTGAAGTTTAGAAATCTCCAAGTAAACTAGTCTATTAAAAAGTCTACTTAGCAAATACATGCAAGACTTGTATTGACTTACCTCTGAGAAGACCATAATCTGAGTTACTATTTTCATTCTGCACTTGCATAATGGTATCTGTACCCTACTGTCCCATCAACTGCCTTAACAACAATCTAGGAAAGGATTCCTCATATTTGTAATTTTAATGGCAAGCTGTGAGCATAAACATGCCCATATTCAAATTAAGATAAAAGTTCTTGCTGACATAAATACTAATGAATTGATCACTTAGAGCCAAGCCTTATTATTTCTGTGATTAAATCTTGGTAGCTTTGAATCAGCTAATTTTGTAGATGAACAGAGAATAAGGAATTACATTCTCAGTGACTTTTTTTTTTTTTTTTCTGTGAAAATTGAAGAATTGTTCACATGCTTACAAAAAACATAGGAAAATAAACTATTAGCTATTTTTTATCTACATGTGCTATATAAGGATTTCAAAGTGCTTTGTTGATGTGAAATGTTTAGGATACCCTGGGACCACTGGGAGAGGAACAATACAGAATCTATTTTCTTACTGGGGATAATGACAGCAGATACACTTCTCAGGATGAAAATACCACAGGTATTTAGATTAGACCTAAAGCACATGATACCTAATTTGCATTTAACTCTTTAACTCCTCAGGTCTTTTGATTCATGTGTAGATGCAGCTACAGCTATAAAGGAGAATATAACACCTAGATCCAGAGATCGCAGAATCATAGAACCATTCAGGCTGGAAAAAGACTCTTAGGATCACTGAGTCCAACTATCATTCCTACTCTACAAAGTTCTCCCCTAAACCATATCCACCAACACCACATCCAAACAACCCTTAAACACATCCAGGGATGGTAACTCAACTACCCCCCTGGGCAGCCTATTCCAGTGTTTAACCACTCTTTGTGTGAAAATTTTTTTCCTAATGTCCAGTCTAAACCTGCCCTGTTGCAGCTTGAGGCCATTCCCTCTTGTTCTATTGGTAATTACCTGTGAAAAGAGACCAGCACCAACCTCTCTACAATGACCTTTCAGGTAGTTGTAGAGAGTGATGAGGTCTCCCCTCAGCCTCCTCTTCCTCAGACTAAACACTTCCAGCTCATTCAAATGTTCTTCATAAGATTGATTCTCTAGGCCCTTCACCAGCTTCGTTGCCCTCCTCTGTACTCGCTCCAGCACCTCTATGTCTCTCTTGAATTGAGGTGCCCCAAACTGGACACAATACTTCAGATATGGCCTCAAGAGTGCTGAGGACAGGGGGAGAATCACCTCTCTACTTCTGCTGGTCACAATATTTCTAATCCAAGCCAGGATGCCATTGGCTTTCTTGGCCACCTGGGCACACTGCTGGCTCATATTCAGCCCCTTGTCAATCAGAACCCCCAGGTCCTTTTCTGCCAGACACTTTCCAGCCACACTTCCATAAGCCTGTAGCATTGCCTGGGGTTGTTGTGGCCCAAATGCAGGACCTGGCACTTGGCCTTGTTGAAGCCCACACCATTAACATTAGCCCAAAGATGCAGTCTATCCAAGCCTCTTTGCAGAGCCTTCCTGTTCTCATGCAGATCAACACTCCCACCTAGCTTGGTGCCATCTGCAAACTTACTGATGATACACTCTATGTCCTTATCAAGATCATCAATAAAGATGTTAAACAGAAACGGTCCCAACACTGAGCCCTGAGGAACACCACTTGTGACTGGCTGCCAGCTCGATTTGACTCCATTGACCACCACTCTTTGAGATTGACCATCCAGTCAGTGCTTGATCCACCAGATTGTATGCTCATCCAGGCCATGAGCAGCCAGGTTTTTTATGAGACTTCTATGGGGAACAGTGTCAAATGCTTTTTGGAGGTCCAGATAAACAATATCCACAGCATTTCCCTCGTCCAATAGTCAGGTCATCACGTCATAGAAGGAGATCAACAAGCAGATATTCCAACTTTTACAAAATATTATTTTCACATAAATATTGAGTGAAAAAAAGCATCTGCTCAATTGAAAAAAATATGAATTCTACCCTATTTTGGAAAACATTTACAATACTTATTAACTGACACAGCACTTGCACAATGCAATTGAAAAGCACATGATGAATATTTTCCTGTAAAAATCAACAGTATTGTAGTCAAGACTTTTGCCTTTATAGGACAGTACTCCTTACTCAAGAGGACACTGCATATACTTTAAACACTTACAGACATTTGTCATTGTCTTGGATTTTCCTTTGTGATTAAGGCTCTTTGTCCTTAGCACAGCATATGACATCCTTGATTCCTAGCATGGTATGAATTAGAGGAGTTTTTGTGAACAGTAGTAAGTAAAAAAACGTGAAAAACTTAAATGACTTTTTCTTCCAAAAAACTACCAAACATACCAAACTTCCTAGCAGCATACATTTAAAACTTGGAAGAATAATACATATGTATGATAAAGCTAATATGTAATGAACAAATAATAATTAAATTTTTTCTTCTTTTTCCTGTCTCAATGAGGATTGTGAAACCAGTAAAATAATAACTTCCTCAATGTGTCTTTATACTTGCATAACAATTACCCATATTAAATTTTCCTGAGAGTTAGTTTGAAAGTTAATGAGATTATTATTGAAACATCAGGAAGATATTGTCACCAATGATACTAAAATAGTATCTTTCAGTTAGACATCCTTGATACGCTTCAGTGAACATATTTCATTTTAATATCAACTTTTAAATCAACCTCCAAGTACATCTCATGATAATAAAGGTTATAAATTAATTTGCATAATAAAACAATAATCTTGGTTCACATTCAGAATTATAGTGCATATTTTAATACCATTATACCTGTTGATTTGACACATAATTTCTTGTTCTTTCTAAACAGATCAGCTACGTCAATTGATATGAAAATTGAAGAGCAAAGTGCTGCTTTGGCAAGATTTTAATAACCTAACACATTTTACAGAGAAGTCAATAGTGACTTCATGTGGGATATAGTGTTATGATTCAGAGAAAAGCTTTTAATAGTATGTGTTCATGAGAAAAAAACTGAGGAATGGTGTACATAGAAGACTTTTACATAAATAAAGCAATTCAATGGAATTATAAACTATTTTTTTTCTTTATTTTTCTTCCATACCTTCTTAATCTTACCAAAAATTCACAAAACTAGCTGTCTTAAACACAAAACTATAACCAATAAAGCTCACATACATTGTGGCATCTCTTATCTGAAATATTTGCTATGACAAAGCTCAGTCACTCTATAATAAACTGCTTCATAAAGCAGATTTGACTCTGACCTTGTCTTTGAGAACCCTAAAGAAAAATCAGACACTTAAAAAATATTCACGGTGAGCAGTTCCAGGTAAACGTGTAAAAAATACAAATTATGGGAAATAATTCTAGATATATTTCTAAATCTTATTATTTCAGTAAATCACAATGTGTCTCAAAATATCGTAGTATCATAGAATAGTTTGGGTTGTAAGGGACCTTAAAGATCATCTAGTTTCAACCCCCCTGCCATGCGCAAGGACTCCTCCCACTAAACCATGTTGCTCCAAGTCCAGTCATGTCTGGCCTTGAGCACTAATAGGGTGGGGGCATCCATAGCTTTCCTGGGCAACCTGCTCCAGTGTCTTACCACCTTCACACTAAAGAATTGCTTCCTAACATCAAGCCACTGCTTATGTATCTTACCCTTAAGGAGATGACTCATACATCATCGAAGCAAGAAAGTTATTGAAACAATTTACTTATTTGGCCAGTAAATAAAACTCTTTGGTCTTTTTTATTTGTTGATGGAGTTACCATAACAGGTGAAACTCTGGGCAAAACAGTATTTTTCTCCCATGTACTTCACCCCTACCTATAGCTGCTTCTTTTTTCTGCCTTATATAAATAATTTTTAAAGTGTTCACTGGTAATTTTATTTTACATTTGTGGTTTTAACCAATCAGCAGACTTGATAGTATCAGTATATCTGACAGTGAGCAAAGCAGTTGCCTTTAAAGTTTAACTTTTTTATGCCAGAGAAAAAATGGGGCATGAAAAACATAATTTTATGCAGGAGAAATAAGTAGCAATGAAAATAAAATGTCCTACATATTTACATTTATTTTTCTGCTAACACCTCTTACAGTAAAACAAAAGCAGATTAAGAAACTGAAATAAGGCAGACATTAAATAATTAAAATGGATCTGAAAACTTATCTTTAAAAATCATGCAAGAGCCAAAAATATAATCCTAACATTTACTCGTTAAAATGAAGTATTTGGAGATGTGGATCCATGTCTCAAATAGAAATGCACCAACGCTGTTGAGAACACTAAATTTAAGTGGATTAGATGATTAGGCAAATTAGACTGATTTGAAAGATGAGGTGGCAGTTGCTTATGGAGCAGAGGCTGGGGAGGATGGTGTGGAAGCAGAGAGAGAGGTGATAAGGTTGATGGCTCTCACAGACCAGATATAGGCAGATTATTATCACTTGTGGACCATAAAGCCGTTAGATGTGGGTAGGGAAACACTACAGGGTATCATGAAGGTGGTACGTCTGCTTGAAGCCATGATGTTTATGGATTTTCGCAGGCTCATCTTTTTAAGTGTTTTGTAGTTCTCCCAGATATAAGTGGTTAGAGATGAAAAAGCTATTTATTAAAAATATTCTAGTGTTAATGTCACATTTCCATTACTTTCTTCATTATAGGCATGGAATCATTCTGACATATAGATGATAATTTCACCTATATAATTCATAGATTCATAGAATCATAGAATGGCTAAGGTTGGAAGGGACCTTAAAGATCATCAGGTTCCAACCTCCCTGCTATGAGCAGGGACACCTCACACTAGATCAGGCTGCACAAAGCCTCATCCAACCTGGCCTTAAACACCTTCAAGGCACCCTTCTGGGCTTGCTCCAAGAGCTCCATGTCCTGCCTGTGTTGAGGGCTCCAGAACTGGACACAGTACTCCAGGTGGGGTCTCACAGTGAAGAGTAGAGGGGCAGGATCACCACCCTCGACCTGCTGGCCACGCTTCTTTTGATGCAGCCCAGGATGCAGTTGGATTTCTGGGCTGCAAGTGCACACTGCTGTCTCATGTTGACCTCTTCGTCTACCAAGACCCCCAGGTTCTTCTCCTCAAGGCTGTTCTCAATCCATTCTCTGCCCAGCATGTATTTGCGCTTGGAGTTGCCACAACCCAGGTGCAGGACCTTGCACTTCGCCTTGTTGAACCTCATGAGGTTGGCATGGGCTCACCACTCAAGCCTGTCAAAAAAGCCACATGGCAACAAAGAATAAGATGACGTTAGCTGGGCAACTAACCAGAAATTTAGGGCACAGAAAGAGAGAAAGTCTAAATCTTTTTTCACAACAGAGGTATTAAACAAGACAGGCAACTACATGCAGCTTTTCATACTACTGTATGTTAGTTCCAGCTTGCATTTCCTGTGATTTTTGTTAGAAGATGTCTAAACTGTCATAACATCTAGTTGGCAGAAAATTAATTTCAGTAGTTAAGAGAGACAGAACATCCTAGGTGTAGTAAATACCAACTTGTGAAGTATCACTGTAAGAAATTACTGCCTAGTCCTGTTTTTTTTTCATCAAATTGAATATCCCTTTGGAATGGTTTTTATTTGGCATTTGAATGACTACAATGTTTTACCTGTGGAAAATGTCACTTCTAGAAAATTATTTTTAGGGTGTAGACTCATGTTGTACTCATCCCAAAGTAAAGCGGGTTTGAGAAGCTTTGCCTTTCTTGTCTCCAGCTTTCTTCACCTCACTCTTCCCATTTATTTTTTTTGAGAATTGTATTAGATTGAATTTGTTCAATGGTTTTATAACATTCTTCCATGCTCAGAGCTTCACAGTTAGGGGAGAAGGGCAAATGGAAGGAAAAGGGTGGCCACAGGAGAATAAGGCAAGTGTATATGAACTGAACATTTAGCAGGATCAATATACACTTTTCCCCACTTGCTGCATAGAGTACCTACTTCTATGTCATTGATTTATTGGTGTATAAAAATATTATAATAGTTTAGCTCTGGTACTCAAATGCAGGATTTCCAAAATTCTGTATTTTATCTGAATATGTGGGTTGTCTTCCGACAAACCATTCAATCAGATGTAACTGTAAGCTTCAATATTATTAATTGTTCATTTTATGTTTAGGCTTCATATAATTTGTACATTAAAAAAAACCAACAGCGTGAATGATCAATGAACATGATCCTACCTATTTGAAATCACCTATTTACTCTCATGAGAGTAAGTAGTATTAAACATTGACTATTGCTTTTGCATTAGCTTCTTTGCCTTTGCAATGTGTTAGTATGAGCAGAACAAATGCTGTGTAAACATAAATATAGTAAATATATCTGTCTACACATCCAGTAGATTTTTCAGTTACAATTTTTTTTTAATCCTGTATTATCTGTAGAAGGTTTTAAGTTTTCAACAGCTCACCAAAGATGGAAATAGTGTCAGTAAAAACAAACAAATTATTTTAGTGTGTAATCTAGACCCCTATCTGGCCTATATTCTTCCTAAAATTATTTGTGGTGGATTGCCATTGGCTAGCTGCCATGTGCCCACCAACCTGCTCTGTCACTCCCTCTACTGACAGGACAGGAAGAGAAAACCCAATCAAAAGCTTGTGGGTCAAGATAAGGACAGGGAGATTACCATAGTGAAAAACAGCCTTGACTTGGAGAAGATTGATTTAGTTTATTACCCATGATTTGTAACATAGTAGGACTGTGAAAAATGAGAACAAAACTGAAAACAGCTTTTCCCACTCCTCCCTCCCTCTCAGGCTCAACTTCTCCCCTAATACTTCTACTTTCTTGCTCCCCAAGCTCCCACACACACACACAGACTTGCCCCAAGTGGATCAGGGGGATGGGGAATGGGGGTTGTGGTCAGTTGATAATGCTTCATCTACACTGCTCCTTCCTCCTCATGCTCTTTCCCTACTCCAGTGTGGGGTCCCTTCCACAAGAGACAGTGCATCATGAATTGTTTTATTGTGGGCCCTTCCATGGGCTGCAATCCTTCATAAACTACTCCAGCAATGGGTCACTTTCGATGAAGTACATTCCTTCAGAAAGGAACTGTTTCAGTGCGGATTCCACACAAGGTTACAGCTCCTGCCAGAAAGCCTGCTCCTTCATACGATCGTCTCCACAGGTCACCCTACTCCAGAATGGGGTTCTTCATGGAGTGCAGTGTGGATATCTGCTTTGCTGTGGTCCTCCGTGGGATGCATGGGAACAACTTGCATCACAATGGACTTTTCTGTGGACTGCAGGGGAAGCTCTGCTTAGGTGCCTGGAATACCTCCTCCTCTTTCTTTGTCTTTGATGTCTCTGGGGCTGTTTCTCCCAAGTTTTCCCACTCCTTTCTCTCACAGTTTTCGTGCAGCAGCATTATTATTTTTATTTTACCCTTTCTTAAATATGTTCTCACAAAGGCACAACCAACCTTGCTGATAGGCTCAGGGTTGGCCAGCAGTGGGTCCTTCTTGGAGCTAGCTGGAACTAACTGTTTGACATGCAGGCAGCTTCTGGTGTCTTCTCACAGAAATCACCCCTGCAGCACCCTGTTACCAAAGCCTTGCCACATCAAACCCAATGCAGCATTATAGTCAAGAATTTTAACTAGCACTGACTCGGCCAGAAGAATAAAAGATCGCGTAAATCAGAATGGAAAATACCTCATGCACATGAAATTTTAAGACATAGAAACTACAACTCAAAACAGGAATCCTGGTGATTTTAGCACTTCCTTTGTTGCTTGAGAGAACAGCTGTATAGGCTTTGTTTTATTCAGGTTAGTCAGAACCTGGTCTGACTCAAGTTGAGGAGAAAAGCCAATCATTAGGTCTTGATCTGTAAGTAAAAGTAAAAATGCTATCTATCTTAGGCATTTCAAACTTAGTTTAGTGTAATTAGTAAACAATAAACTAAATAGAAAAAAGACTGAAATTAAGAAAGAACATTTCTGACATTACAGAAATTATGCGGGAACCCATCAAATTCCAGAGCAAGTTCAGTACTACTCAGCTTCTTTTAAACTTCTCACATTCTTTACAAAGGGAAAATCAGAACAAACAAACAAACAAACAAATAAATAAATGTTTCTTCAACATCTCTGAACAGTGCATCTAAATTAAACTGAGTTAATTCTCTATCAGCCTCCTTAAAGAAGTGGAACCTAACCAAGGTCTTTTTGCAGTATTAGTACATCAACATATAACTACCAATAGATTTTATCTTTCTTCAGTCTTACTACTGCTCTCAATTAAAAAATGTTCATAGAAATATTTTTGTAAAAAAGGATTATAAATATTTAAATGCAGTCATTAGCAGCTGTGTTTATGTCATACTCAAGCTGAGCTACCATCTTTTCTAAAATCCAGAAGCTGAATCTGACCTCTAAAGAATAGTAGACCACTTTCAGCTCTGTTCCGTGTTCACTTATTCTTACAAGTGCTTAGAAATCAAGATGTAACTGATAAATTTCACTGCAGTCATGAATTTCCATTTTTACATTATTCCACTAACCAAACTCTGCAGGATTTTAACACAAAGTAGTAAATCAAATACCTACACAAGGAATAACCAAATTCAAGTTTGATTTTTTTCTTTTTCTTTTAAACATATTATAAAATGCACTTTGAGATTTTTTAAAAATCTATTGACCTATAAATTAGTCACATTTAGAAATATTTTGTCCAGTACAATAGCAATCCCAGTACACATTTTTGATCTTCTGAAGATACCAGTATAAACACTTCAAACTAAATTACTGAGGCACTTTCATTTATGTGTCACAGTTCCTCATTTTCTGGGTTTATTGTGTCCAGTTGCTTTATATGTTCTAAGGACAGAATATTTCTAGTATACAGAGTAACAATCATTTGCAAAAGATATCAATGCTATCTCTTCAACAGCACCAGTTGTGACAAAGCAGAATTTCATTGTAAATTCACAGAAAAATATTTTCTTGCCACTTGCACAATAAAAGGTTCAGAAAGTTTCCCAGCTTGTCATAGGAGTAGTTAAGAAGAAAGGTTAACTTAAAGAACAAGGGGACAGTATAGAGAAGTAATAAGCACAGAGATGGCAATTACTCCTAAACATTGAAGTAGCAGGAACATTTTTTTAGCCTTGGAATGTGAGAGAATTAGGTGTTAAACGAAATGATAAAATACTCTCTCCACTTTCTCTTCCAATGACCTTTTCCTCTCAGCCTGTCTCTAAGTTCTTGTCAAGATTATGGGCTCCTCCTGCTTTCTGCTTATCTGTGCTTTCTACGAGTTCAGCCTACAACAAAATAACTGCTGCTGTTCTTCCAATTTCCAACTTTTCTGCTCCCCTCCTTTGTTCACTGATGTTTTTCATATGTAAAAGATCAAGCATCCATTGATTTTTAGAACAGCAAAAGGACAATTAAAACAACTGCTTTTATGAAGACTTTTAAACATGGAAGAACAGATAGCATGCATGTAGTCAGGTGCCAAATAAGAGTGAGATTTTATATGAACTGACTCTTCTCTCCTTTTCTATTTCAGGTTTTTATTCCTATGATAATTTAATCAGCTCCTATCTTTGCAGTGGTTCACAAAGCCCTTGCTGTATCTTGAGAAAGTCAATACACATTAATTTTCATGAATACTTATAACAACAATTAAAATTTAGCAAGACCCTGGCCTCTATTCAATTAAATGTTGTTTTATGAGTTGAAGAAGTGAGCACATGGCTTAATTAAACCTGAGTCCATATCACTTTTTAACATTAATTAAGATTAGTACAAATATGACACTTCAGTGAAGAAGGAATACTGATGAGTTGCCCTCTGACTCTTTGACAGATGCTGATAGAAAGGAATGCAAAGATATACTCACACAACTGGAAATAAAATCACATTCCAGGCTGGCAATGCTGGTGCTTATCATAGTGCCTCATATTAAACATATACCACTTTCTCATTTGTCAGGCTACCAGAAGAGATAGATAGAGAGAAAGAAGTAGCTAGATATAATATATCTGCAAAGCACAGATAAATCTGGTTATGCATGTATTAATGACATCTCAGTATCAGAATGTGAGGAGGAAAACAAAACACAAGTTTTAGCATCGCTGTGTAGAATACAGCTGCTTGATAACTTTCTGCAGCTAAGACATTTCATTATTGTCAATTTAAGTTGATAAAACTTTCTTTAATATGAATGCAAAGAATATCATACTGAATGGGTTTAATGCACACATGTAACTTTGATCCCACAAAGCAATCTATTGCAACACGTTTAAGAGTGATTTCACTAGAAGAGCTAGTTTAAGCAGCTGAATGAGAAACTGGAGAAGTACAGGGTTTGAATGTTAAATTACCATTCTGAGCAACATTAAATCTAAGCTTGGCTGTTCCATCATTTTTTTATGTCCCAATGAAATTCCCATTAAAAATTATCTCCTGAGAGGGAGACTTTGGCTGAGTTAATGTTTGTAAATTAAACAAGGTAAAATATGCAAAACATAGTAGAAACACACTGGGCAATTATTAAGCAAAGCTATAATGGTTCACTCTACCATAGGTCTGTCCTTTTTGTCACAAAGGTATAATAACATAGAAGCCTAGTAAAATCAGTATTCTCTTGGAAATTCCCAAATGGTTGAAGGAAGTATAGTCATCCTAGTCTTTCCCCTACACTTCTCCATTTCTTTGCATTGTTATAGCTACATCTGTCTTCTCTAGCTATGCAGCAAAATGTATAGGCCATAAAGTTAGTGCAGCCCAAACAGAATGGGTTCAACAGACTGTCTCCCGGTGGGAATAATTATTTTAAAGAAAAGCACTGGAAAGAGAAAGGGTGGAAATTTCCCAGATGTACACAAGAACTTCGTTGCCATATGTAGTAGGACATTTCAAGGACTGACAACTGAGACACATTTTCTGTTGAACAGAGCCCAAATTACATTCAATTCTTGTCTTCCAACAATGTTAACTCTTGGAATGCTTTTCTTTTTCATCTGATGAGAGGAAAGGATAGGTAGGAGCCTGATTCTTGGTTGGTTTAAATTTTCATTAGGGAGAAACCCACACTGCAGCATACATCAGCATTAACTTCAGTGATGAACACTCGTTCCCTGAGAATAACAGGGTATCTCAGTTTCTCTGCCCTCTCATGTTGATTACAGATCAATCAATGGCATAGCACTTTATCTTATGAACTGAGAAGGTCAATACATAGGCTAAATAGGTCTATCCTTTCATAAAACTTGCAGTTCTCTGTAACCAGGTTTCCATGTCATTCCTCTCCATGCAACCAAAAAACACTGCTTTTATTAGCAGTCCTTGAAAAAATACAGGAGACAAAAAAACCCCAAACAACACAAAACTTTTCAAGATTTCCAAAGTGATTTTGTCTCATTTAAAATGTACTGTCTTCAAGGTTTCTGGGAGCAATCCTATTTTCTCTTTGTGTTTTCTTCACCCTTTCATAAATCCATCGTCATAAAGGGGAGAATTAAGACAGTGGGGGAAATAATATTTATAATAGAATCAGAGAACTGGAATTATTTGGGTTGGAAGAGACCTTAAAGATCACCTAGTTCCAATCCACCTGACATGGGCAGGGACACCTTCTACTATACCAGGTTGCTCCAAGTCCCAGCCAATCTGGCCTTGAACACTTCCAGGAAGAGGGCAGCCACAACTGCTTCCCTGTGCAACCTGTGCCAGTGTCTCAGCACCCTCACCCTAGAGACTTTCCTCCTGATGTCTAATCTAAATGTGCCCTCTTTCAGCTTGAAAACATTCCCCTTCCTCCTATCACTACATGCCCTTGTAGTCCCTCCCCAGACTTCACAAAGGCTCTCTTCAGGTACTGGAAGGCTGTTACAGGATCTTTCTTCATCATACTGAACAACCCCAACTCTCTCACCTTCACAGGAGAGGTGCTCCAGCCTCTGTATTATTTGACCCCACTATCACAGTTTCAGGCAATCAGGTGACATGCTCTCTTTCTCTCTTTCTGCCTACCACTTAAAACATACACTAAAACATGCATTTTTTAATGCTTCCACATATACTTCTGTTATTTTATTTAAAATCTTATTTTAACATATTCTTTTTGCAGGAAGAAAAAACACCCCTCCTCCCATCAGGTAGTTACAGACAGATGATACTATAGGCTATGGTGTTTACTCAAAAAAGACATCTTCAGTGGTCATCCACCTTATTAGTCGATACTCTGGCAATCAATATTGAGCTTACATAAGAGAACACATGGTGTCTAGGTATAGCTTTTACCTGTTTTACAAAATTAAAAAAATAAAAGAGGGGGAAGAACAGACAAATTTGATTCAAGAAGCAAAACACTTTACAGTTTTAATGCTATTTCCCCCAGGTGTTACTTTCTCATTGCCTCATTTCTACCTAGTATGAAAACACAGAGATTAGGGAATACTATTTGAGTTTTTCCAATATTTGACTGAAAACAGCAGCAAAAGATGGATTTGAAATAAAATTTCTTCTCATCATGCATGCAAATGAGGCAGGGTATTATGCTGAGTTCTCAAAGTAGATCTGACAGTTAGGGATTGTCTCCTTACTTCTAACACTTCAATATTAGAGGCAATTTACCAGCAGGCAATGTGCAAACCTTACCATTTTCACCATTTGGTAACTGTATCAGCTAGAGTTTTGGGAAACAATTGTACATAGAGCTGTTGAAGACACTTATGTGACTTCCGGTCTGGGAATGTGTGCAAGAATTGAGTCTGAGTACTTATTTGATGCTACTAAGGAAACCTATGTAAAGAATTTCTCCTTCAGAAGGGAATACACATCCAACTGACATGACTCAGACTGGGTGACCCAGGGAGATATGGGTTGGACACCCTTGCTTTCTAAACTCCTTCTTGGAGAAGAGTCTAGGTGTGGCTGAATCTAATCCTCCTTTCAGACCTGGACCTCCCAGGGAGAGTCGTAAATTTGGGGTCCATCCCATGCAATGGGTACTGATAAAGTTAAACTCTTTTAACAATCCAGTCAGTGAGATTAACCTCTTTAAATCTCAGGAGTAACAACAATTACCCAGGAAGTTCAAACAAGCACAGCTGTGCTTAAAGTTGAATACGATTATAAAGCTTGTCAAAAGCATACAACAATATTACTCTCAAAGCAACTGGTTACAACCGACAAAACTTAGAAAAATTATAAATTATGTTATCCTTATATGCTGAGAATAAGGTTAAAAACGGAAAAAGAGGAAGAGAGAGAGACATAAGAAAAGGTAATAGAAAAGATATCGCCAGATTCAGTGACCAAAGTTGTGGTCTTTACATAGCAGGTGCACACCAAGCATTCCGAGTCTGGCCTGAAGTTGCACCAGGGGAGGTTTAGACTAGATATTAGGATGAATTTCTTTACCAAAATAGTGGTTGAACAGTGGAACAGGCTGCCCTGGGAGGTGGTGGAGTCACCATCCCTGGAAATTCTTAAAAGAAATATAGATAGGGTATTTAGATACATGAATTAAGCACTGAAACAGGTAGATTTAGGTTATGGTTGGTGGATTTAGGTTATGGTTGTACTTGATGATCTTCAAGATCTTTTCCAACCAGGTTGATTCTGTGATTCTTTGAGGCTGTCTGCCTCTTTTATGCCACCTGGACCCAGCTTTCCTGAGTGATGCTAGGCCTACTTGGTGCAGACTCAGTGTTGAGTTTTAGAGTGTTCTGGAAATGAGTCAGTGGGGAATGGGGGGTCCAGGTGGTCACTTGCTCCCTCCCAACAGGGTTGACTGAGAAATGATGCTCACTTTCATGCGTATGTTTTGTCTTTAAACAGGACAGTGGTCTTTTGCAAGATGGCACTCTGCCTCTGCAGGGCTCCTCTTGCTGGCCACTTTCTTATCACATAAGGAGAGTGTTCAGTTACCAGGGGGCTACTGAGTGAGGGACTTCACTTGTGCAAATACAGAGAACAGATGGCTTTTCAAACAAGGACCAAACCAGGGCAAATACACAACACAATGTCCAGTTTCTCAAGGTAGCTGTTTCGAGACAATTATTCATTCAGGACTATACAACAACTTCCAACCAAAAAAGAAAATGACATATCTCATTAAAGAGATAATATAGACATTTACTCAAAAAAGTCCAGGAATAGATATTTTTATAACGTGACTTAAATAAACATACCATCTTATTCCCAACTGTGAGCATTTCTGCTTATCAGCAACTGAGGTGTGATCATCATTACCCCAGTGATTTCTGTTAGCTGTAGAAAGACAATTTAGATAAGCAGCAAGTCTGTGAATCACATGAAAGCTAAACCTAAAGCTATCTTTCTTCTCAAGATATGAAGAATTCCAGTTACCAAAATTGTAAACTCTGAAAATACAGAAGTTTGAATTCTACTTTAGAACCAAAATTAAGCAGATACATATAAATAAATAAAATAAATTAAAAAAAAAAAATTGTAAACTGCAAAACATTTTCTGCCTAACAGGTCTTGATCAGCAGTTTACAGTGTTGGAATGCTTTATACTATGGAAAATTATTTGATTACATGTTCAATGTTGGCTGAAGAAGTTCACAGTAACTGAAATGGATTATGAGTTACTGTGTTATTAGGGTTTATGTAAATGTTTAATCTTCACTGATTTAAAAAACATTTTGATGACAGAACTCTTAAGAGTGTTTTTTTGTCTATAACTTAATTTAAAGATAGGGAAAAGTGAGTGTAGAAGAATTACATATAGGACTGCCTTAGGATTCTCAAAGACAGGAGGTCTTTCTATGGCTGGTCATCTAGTCAAACTTGTTCCTAGGTATCTCACATGGTAGTGTGGTGCTCCAGCTTTCAAGCAAAATGTCTAAGCTGTATGGTATTTGCCATCACAAACAAATTACCAACATGGATCTCCTGATTTTGGCTGGCATAGAGCTAATTTTCTTATTAGCTAGAATAGCATTGTGTTTTGGATTTCATATTAGATTTGGTATGAAAAGAATGTGGATAATATACTGATGTTTTTAGTTGTTAAGAATTCAAGGACTTTTCAGCTTCCCATGCTCTGCTAATGTGCAGGTGCACAGGAAGCTGGGAGGGAGCATAGCCAGGGCAATAAATCTAAATTATTCAACTAAATACTCTGTATCATGCAATGTCATCCTTCAGTATATAGATGCAGCTTGGCTATCTGGGATTGTGGTTTCAGGGTTTCTCTACCCTGGGACTGGTAGTCAGTTACAGAAGGAGCATTGGTCAGTGGCTAGTGAGCAGTTGTGCTGTGCATAACTTGCTTTTATATTACTATTATTATTGTTATTGTTGTTATTATTATTGTTTCCTTTCAGTGATTCAATTGTTTTTATCTCAACCCATCAGTCTCTTTACCTTTACTGTTCGGATTCTCTCCCCCACTTTTCTGGGGGAGGCCAGGGAGAGTGAGCAAGTGGCTGTGCAATATTTAGTAGCCTGCTGGGTCAAACCACAACAATGGAAAAAAGAAATAGTTGTGTATATACTGTTTTAAAAATAAACAACAAGTGTGAAATGAAATTTTAATTTATTGCAGCAACACAAATTACTTGGCTTATTCAAATATATAAGTACAACTTGTTCTTTACAGGTCAGTTGTTCTTTTAAAGCAGACAAACCTCATATAGTCTTGAAATAATGGTACAGCATAGCTATAGTATCTGAAATAAATATGCTTCTGGGTCATTATGAGACAGAAAGCAGTCTTTGCATTACTGCTGTATAATCTTTTATGAGTACAAATTTCCATAGGAAATACACTCTTTTTTTCTGTCCAAGAGGGAAGGAACATTGAAAGCTAACAATAGTAAGACAGTTTTGTAAAATTATAATGTGAGCAGCAATTACTATCTTGTAAATTGTGTTTACAGATAGAAATCATGTTCTTTCAGACTTTCCAATTACCACATGAAATAGTAGTTGCTGTATTTATTTAAAAAAATAACCTTAAGCTGCTGACCAAGAAACGAGTCAGAGGAGGCAGCTCTAAACCAACAAATTAAACAAGAATGACTAAGAAAAATCTGAATCTCCATGGGTTGTTAGAAGGGAATACAGATGCTGCCTTGAGACTTGAGCTTTCTGTGATGATACACAAGGGCAGTGAACCATAAACTAACAAAAATACCGTAGTCTATGCTAGCATTTGGTAAGTTATATTAAAAAAATATGCAACATATGTATGTCTAGGTAAAATTTAACTTGTAAGACTTAGAATACGCAAACAGAAACAGAGGAATGAAGAAAATAGGTTTAAAAGATCATTGCACTTGAAAATAAACAAATGCTTTATAAAACCAGAAAAATACGATTTGTGTTAAACTTGGAAATAACCTAGAGTTTTGAGTTCCAGCTAGATAAAGATCAGATAACACAAGCAACTTTTATTATGCGCTCATAGATACACCAGTTTTGAAGCCACTGTTTTTCCTCCTTATTTTTAGTTTTGTACGGTCTTTTATAGTATGATAAAGGAGTTTGTCTATTGGTTTAAAGAACTCTATAAACATGACCCAATTGTTTCAAACGTGAAGATGCAACTGCAGGAGAGTCACTACAAAGTCACAATACTCCCACCTTCTTTTTATCATGTTCAGAGAAAGTTTATTTTTTATTAGGGTAGTATATTTAGCTGATTGTGGGGTAGAAAAATGGGTACCCTAACTAGAGGACTAAAGAGGCTTGGGTCAGCAAATATCAGCCTATCACTTTAGCCTAATTTCTCACATTTCTCTTGTTTTTATTTCAGAGAAAGCTACAAACTGTTGACATGATATAATGAACACATTACATGTAATCACACCACTAACACTGTCTGGCACAATTTAATGACCATTCATTTTCGATTGAGGGTTTTTTTTATTTTTTTATTTCATTAAATAAGTAACATTGCTGTCAACAAATTCTGTTTCACTCTATTTAGAGGAAGTTGCGTACATGAGCAGCTCTAGCAGTTCATATAGAATTATTTGTGACCTCAATAGTACTCAGCCTTATACAAACATTTAATGCATCTGAAACTAAGGAGTTTGTCAACTGCCTATTATCTTGAACTTCACCATGATAGATCTTAACTTGCTTTGGATCTTTCAGTGTCCATGCTGTCACAAGTAACAATGTGAAGGGCAAGTAACTGAAAATTCAGTGTTTCTTTTCTATGTAGTTTATTTTCCTGATCATTCAACCAAACTATACTGTACATATGGTATTTTTGAAACCTTGCTAAGCCTAGTTTATAATTACTTAGATATAAACGTATCACCAGTTTTAAACAATTAGAAAATTTATTGCCCCCAAAAAGCAGTTAAAAATCATCTGGAAAGGTGGACTTCAGTGACAGGTCCTAAGTAAAATTTCAATAGCAGATTGACTATTAAGCCCATGTATTTCTTTCACACTGTGTTTATAGTTTCAGTGCTGTAGTGGGGAGCTCTCACTACTTAATAAGTAAATAATTGCTGAAGGCATAAAGGAGTCACAGCCCTTCCTCTTATATTTCTCAATTCTCTCTTGTTCTCTACACTTAGGATGAACAAATTACCAAGGGAAATCTCTAGCTGCAAACTCATTATCTCTTCTCTAATTACAGACACACACACACTGCCAGGCGTTTGTTCTCTGTTATGTTCCTGAAAGGGGTGACCTAGCAAATCTAGCTCAGAACTGACAGAATCAATTCCTGTGAAAGGAAAAAAGAGGGTACCTATGAAACTTTTAAATTTCACAAGACTTGAATGTTTTTGAAGCATCAGAGACTATTTAAGTAGGTAGCATTACACAAAGACCAGCTGAGCCCTCTCAGCCTCTTCCAAAGGCAAACTGAACAAAACAAAGGACCACCCACTATTTGGCATCGAGTTCCAAATAAGTTTAAATTTCAAATTCTCTAAACTACAAACTGAAGTGCAGACTATTGCTTAACTATCTGTCATGGTTTTGGGCCCAACATGACAACAAAGAAACAGTCCCACGGCCGCTCACTCAACTACCCCCCCCCACGCACTCTGTGATGAGGAGGACAAAGCTCATGGCTTGAGACAAAAGACACAGAGGGTTCTTCACTAATTAAGGTCCTGGGCAAAACAGACTCAACTTGGGGAAAAAAATAATAATTTAATTTCACACTAATCAAACACGCACAGAAAACGGAGAACACAAAGAATTTGTATATGTTACCCCACCCCTCCTTCCTTCCCAGGCCCAAATCCCTTTGTTCCCAGTTTCTCTCCCTCCTTCCCCCCAGCAGCACAGGGGGACAGGGGATGGGGTTTAGAGTCAGTTCACAGGCTGGTGGTTCTTGCTGCTCCTTCCTCCTCAGGAAGAAGAATTCCTTACAGTCCTTCCCTGCTTCCCCACGGGGTCCTTCCCATGGGAGAGAGTCCTCCACAAACATCTCCTTCATGAGTCCTCCCCACAAGGTCTGGAGCTGCTCCAGTCTGGGCTTCCCACAGAGTCACGGGCTGCTTCGGAACAGTCACCTCCCCTGGTGCCGCAGTCTTCCAAAGCTGCATAATCAGAGTCCACTGGCAGCAAATCCAATGGCCACAAAATCCAAGTCTACTGGCCAAGTTCACCCCTCCGGGTGCCTTCAGGGAATGTTCCACCGCGTTCCTCCACGAGTGGAGGGGGACAGCTGCCATCTCACCATGGGTTGCAGGGAAACCTGCTTGGGAACCTTCTTCCCCTTCTTCCTCATGAACCACTAGTACTGCTCTCCTTCCCCAGCACCATTCAACTCCTACAGCAGAGCACATCACTTCTCCCTCCAAGTGCCTCTCTGCTCAGGTGTTACAGCCATTCCTTCATATGTCAATCACTGAGGTGTATCTATTGTCCCTCTAATGGCTCTTTAGCTGGGTTTTGGAAGCAGGGGGAGCTTCTCAGCTTCTTACCAGAGCCACTCCTGTGGCCTTTCCTCTGCTACAAAAAACCCACCAAACCAAACCAGAACACTATGAATAAAATTAATTGCCACTGGAAAAATAAAATGTAGATTCAGGAAGAATTCAAGCATTCCCAACCTTGGGATCACTTTTCAGTATCAAACCAATTCAATGAAAATACAATTAAAAATAAACAAACAAACAAAAACCCCAGATATTTTATCTAATGGAGAAGTGTCTATATTGGTTTTGTAAGGGATAATAATTCCCTGCCAACATTGTAGCAGTCTTGGCATAAACTGTCACTTAGGTAGCTAAAGGCAGCTGCAAGTATATTTGTATTTATAAGAAATTTTAAAAAGCTTTCCAATAAATGATTTTTAAAATACCATTAGCTGTCTTAGGAAGGTTCTTCTGTGGTGTGCAAACTAATTAAGAATTAAAAACTAAGAATATGTATTTGTTTACTGTATAAATGGTCAACAAATGTTACTAACAGAGCCCTAAAGAGATCTATGTTGAGAAAACTGCTTTTCAACATAAAACTATAAAAAAGGATAACTAGTGGCAGTTTCCCTAACACAAAAGCTGCATTCAGGATGATGAAAGCAGAAGGTTACTGTAAAGAGTTAAAATATGTCTTACACCAGCTCTTTAAAGATTCAGTAAACTGTCCTGAAGCTAAAGTAAGTGGATACACTTGCAACAGAAAAACGCATCTGGGACACTGGTGATTGGCTGTCAAGTATCTTTTGAATATTCAGTCAGCAGAATATCTGCAATTTAAATACCTTGTTAAAGTTAGTAACAGTTGTCAACAAAGCAGATTAACATGCCTAGGGGATTAATTCCCAACTTTCTTAACTGCGTTTATGTGACTAAGACAAGGTTCAACATGGACTATGTGGTCCTAGGTGAATTTATTTCCATGTTTTGTGTCCTAATAGTTCAAACTAGCTGAATACTTGTGAAAACATTTAATTAAAGATGTACTTTAAATGGAGAGAAATGGAAATTTCGTAAGTGATGTTCATTCACACAACAGTCTGCAAATGTACTGATTCATAATCTCTACTCAGCACTTGTGAGACTGCATCTGGAGGGCTACATCCAGTTCTGGGGTCCGCAGTACATGACATGGACAAACGGGAGAGAGTTCAACAAAGTTGCCACAAGGATGCTCAAGGGACAGGAGAATATCTCTCCTATGAGAAAAGGCTGAGAGAGCTGGAACTGTTCAGCCTGAAGATAACAAGGCTCAGGGAGGATCTTACAAATGTTTATAAGTACCTGAAGGAAGGCTATACAGAAGAGGGATCCAGGCTCTTTTTGGTGGTGCCCAGTGAGAGGACAAGAGGCAATGGGCAGATACTGAAGCATAGGATGTGTCCTCTGAACATATGGAAACACTGTTTGCTGTGATGGTGACTGAGAAGTGGAACAGGTTTCCCAGAGCTGTTGTGTAGTCTCCATCCTTGGACATATTCAAAAGCTACCTGGACGTGTTCCTGGGCGAACACTTCAAAGTGTCCCTGCTTTAGTGGTGAGGTTGGACCAGTTGACTTCCAGAGGCCCCTTCCAACCTCAACTATGCGGTGATTCTATGATTCTGTGACTGAAGTTTTGTCTCCTTCGTCTTCCAAACCCACACATGGAAATGTTACACAGTCATATTAACATTACACAGGGCACAGTAATTGCACATTAGCCTAGAAGAACAACATGATCTTAGGATGAACAGTAAAATATTTTCATTGGTCCAAGGTGTAAATCATGCAAACTGGCACAGCTCTCCTGAAGTCAATTCACATCAATAGAGGCATCTGTCCTTTTAATACTCTTCATTTTGTTTAAGTAAAATGTTTGCTAAGTAAATAAAATAAAATAACATTTAAAAAATTACTCAGGATGAAAATGTGTGGTCGTTCTTGTATTCATCTATGTAACAGCACAGCATGCAACAGTCATCAATCACTGAAGGAAAATGACATAATGAAAACTGAAAAGAATTTAATTCCTACTCAGATCAAAGGCAGTACAAATCACACCCTTCTATTTTTCGGTGAGGTGTTCATGTCTCATAGAATCACAGAATCATAGAATAGCTTGGGTTGGAAGTGACCATAAGACTATGAAGGTCAACTAGTTCCAGCCGCCCTGCCATGGGCAGGGGACTCCTCCCACTAGACCAGGCTGTCAAAATCCCCATCCAGCTGGTGCTGAATACTTACAGGGAGGGGGCATCCACAACTACTTCATTTATGGCTTCTTCAGTCAGTAAGTACAGCTCCATAAAAAAAACAGACCAAGCCAAACCAACCAACCAAAAAAAAAACAAACCAAAACCAACCAAACAAAAACCAACCAACCAACAAAAAATCCAACAACAACAAAAAAAAGGAGAGGTAACTAATACATGTCATACCTTTAAATATATCATTCTCTCTCAGAAGTTCCTTCTTACATGAATCAGTCCTTCTGCTCTGATAGTCTTTAATCTCCTAATCTCCACTCTAAGTAACTGCAAGAGGGTTCCTATCTGTTTTTTCTTATGCAGACATTGTCCATTATATTGAATATCTCTTCTTCCTACCTGCAATGCAATCAGCAATCATAGCTGTTTACTACCTTTGTTTTGTCACACAGATCAAGCAAAAATTTTCCTATGTCTGTTCCCCTTTTGTGTTGGATTCTTCCTTACACTGAGCATCCTACTAGCAGTTTCTGACCTTATTTTAGTTTAGCTTCTTGGAAAGGAGCAGGTGATAGTATAATCTTGCAAATTAAATTCTATCTGTGACTGGTGTATATATTATATATAATATACATATATATTATATAAGTGTGTGTATGTGTATATATTTATACACATATATAATATACATATATATGCATATATAATATAGATATATGTACGTATATATATATACATGCACAGAGTATTTCCCTGTCTCAGTGGAAATACTTTTTTCTTGGTTCATCCTCTGATCACATTAGATCTTTTTACAGTTACATCACTTTAACAGATCAGAGTCATAATGTAATTGGCTAGTTTATAATTTATATCTTTCTACTTCTTTAGCATTTCAAAGAAGTATAGCGGATTAGTCTGGTAAAATTATTTTGCAATAACTATAATGCATTTTATGTAAGCTTCCATTATCTTTGTAATTTTAGTTATTATCAGAATAATTTTAATTATTCTATTTCTTCTAAATACTTCTTTACCAATGAGGTCAGACTAGTAAATCTGTATCAGCCATACTCTCCAAGTATTTGTTATGTTCCAGTCTGATACTATCACTCCTGATTTGACAATTCATAAAAAGTGTAAACCAGTTTTTCACATGCCAGATCACACAGAATTATGGAATAAACAATTTAGTCCCTCTATTTTCAATGGATTCGAAGCTATATGTATCAGTTATACCAGCTACCTTTTTCAGAACCTTTCTCTTATTAGCAAAAGTAAATAGGCCTCTTAGTGTATCTATTCCTGCTGATTATTTCTTATTGTTCTTATTGCAGCTTTCCTGTCCAATCTACCTTCTCATTAGCTGTTTCCTAACTTTGTTTATACAATTCCAGAACCTTCTTCTGTCTTTCAATATCTTTTGCTAGATATAAATCAGCATGTCTTTGAGTAGGTCTAATTTTATCCCAAATCCATCTGTTTACTGTAAATGGATTTTCTAAATCAGAAACATGTTTAAGACTAGAATTTGCCACCTAAGTCTAAGCAACCATTATTTTTCTTGGTCAGATGACTAAAGTCTAGAAAGAAGCCTCACATGTCTCTGTATTAATTAATTGGGCTGCTTATTAATAGATTCCTAGTATATCACACAAAAATAGTCTGTTTTCAGGATGGATCTAGGATCTCAAACTGTATGCAGCAAATTCCACAGGACTGGAATTACATTAATTTTGCATTCAGCTCAGTAAATGAAAATGTATTTCTACAGCCTGAACGTAATGACAAGGATTTATTTTAGAATTTAAATAAAGCTCAATTTTGACAGCCGTTAACTAAAAAGGAAGATATTTTTGTTTGTCTGACATACTTTAAAGGAAAGCAAGCAAATCAAGCCAGAGCAAACAGATTTATATGTCAGCACAAACACTCAATTATGGAATTGCTCCAGCCTTCATTTCATTTGGTCAAGGTTCTCTTTCCCTTCAAGCAGCAAACTAGTCTGCTGGCAGCTAATGAGGTGGAAACAAGCAAGGATAGTTACAAATTGTATAATTAGCATATTTTCTAATCTAAATAATGATTTGTTGAAAAGGAGGGTTTTTTTTAACGTTTCCAAATTTAAAAGTGGAAAAGAATACTATTTTTAAGGAAAAAATATCTGATTCCATAAAGTATTATTTAATCCTAATTTTTCATTTTTTATTTCTGAAATGTTTAATTTTATCCATTGTGTTAATATCTCAACATAAACATATTCTATATTTAGTTACATAGTGACATTAAAAATTCATTTAAAAAAAGTAAGTAATTACCATTATGCTTCTTAAAGTACTTTAACACTCTCTACTATGGGAAAAAAAAATCAGCCTCCCATACTGTCGCTCCAATTTACATGGGACAATAAATTTTTTCCCACATAGAAAAATCAACTGTGATTTACACTAGTTCCTCAGTGCTATACCTATTCACAAATTAGATTCATCATGTTAAGGATTACTTTACATCCATGGAAACTTTAAAAATTCTGAGACCTAAATCACTCTCAAGAGATGCTCCTCTCTTAGTTTCTGTTCATGATCGATAGACTGACATGTCTAGGATATTAATTTAATGTCCTTCAGGTCAGTGAACTGTTCCTGGACCTAAGATACATGACCAGTAGCATGGGAGGTATAGTCTTGGCATTTTTTTTTTCCTGTAAAAATACCCCTAAGAGTGCAGGTGCAGGGTCAGTAAGTAATCACCTTTTTTTTTTTTTTTTTTCCCCCTCTTATTTACATTACAGTCCTCCTGAATATTCTACTCTTATTGTTCATCTGCAGAACTCCCATTGACAGGAAGTTGAATAGAGCATAGGCAGTTAGTATACAAAGTGATGCTGTGGATGGGAATGAGGAAGTGTCCTTCAGATATAGTGGACTCAGGTCTTGTTCTTTGGAGTCTGAGACAGACTGGAAGGAATGGAGAAGCATGGCATGTGACAAAAAAAGGGGACTGAGTGGATTTCTTCCATACTTCTGATTTTCACTGCAGTGTTACTGCAATATTTTCCACAGGCCCACACTGGCCAAGAAAATAAAAAACTGGAATCATTGTTACTTTATAGGGCGGGACCTTCAAGCACAGTGGATATCAGTTCTTAAGCCAGCCAATGCCTTTTGAGAGACAGAGTGACTTTGGACAGAGCGTGTTCGTTAGTTCTGAGCAAGAGCAAAAAATGCCAAACACAACTGTGTTTGATTTAGTTTAACTATCTTAGTTTGGCTTAGCAGTTTCTGAAAGCAGACTGTGTAAACCCTAGAGGAGTAGGATGGGAGGCATTACATGTGTGCAGGAGGTGTCAGGAATGCTCCCTTATCACAAAGAGCTGCTGAAGTACAGGCCTTTGACTCTAATACATCTCTTTGAGATTAGTAGCTTTACTTTACTTACTTCCTATGTCTGCAGCCACAAATGATAATTACCTTGTATTTTCCTCCACTTCTTCTTTGAGTCCTGCCCCAAGATCTCTCTGCTCTGGAACTACTACAGTGATACAAAACATATGAAAATTGTTTTGGCAATGAATACACATAAAACCAAATGTTAGGCTACTAAACTATTTCATTTGAAAGGGACATGTGCTGTTTTAGAAAGGAGATTTGGAGAGCCAACTGTAATTCACCGCTGCAGAAAAACAGAAGAAATGGAGATTGAGTGGAAATAATTCTGAAATAATTCCAGAAGAGAAATACAGCTTAAGACTAATATACCAGTCAGGAACACACACTTTAATCAGAACTTCCAGAGTCACAGAGATTAACCTGCAAAGCAATTCAGTGGCTTTCAGATAAGATTTTAGGTCAGAACTGATATTAATTTAGCAGGCATCCAAAATCATCCACAATAATTAACTTCCTTAAAAAAGTTGTAAGTGAAGTCAGTACATGCCTTACAGAGGCATTGGATTTATTGCATATGTCTTTATGAAGAAACCCATCCTATATTATAGGCTGAGTCCACCTATATATACAAAAGCTTAGATAATCATCTGAATACGAAAGAATCTTTCTCTGTGATGGTAAAAATACTACCTAAATAGCAAAGGAAAATTACAGAAATTCAACCTTCTCAAACTTTATGACTGCATTTTTTCTATTAATTTCCTACAAAAAGGTATTAGACCTAGTCAATAATAAACAATTTTTATCACCATATATATATTTAAAGTCATTGTGCTAAAACCTTTTCCTTAAGTACATTTGCTTTGCTCTCAGAAGTAACATCTAGAGACCTCACACACTCAGAACTGGAAAACACAGACTGACATTTTTTTTACTCTGTGCTCTAACAATCTGCATAGTTTAAGTATTTTTTTTCCTCCATGTTTTTCTGCATAGGCATACATGTAAAGTTCACAATACATGTCCCTGTTTTACAGGTATGCAATAAGTCAAAACAGAAGCAATTCAAATGTGGATGAAGTATGGGCCTGAATGCAGCTGAAACTCTTATATCAGCCATCTGTAGCTGAAAGAAGAGCTGGAAGTTTACTCTCCTTATTTAATATACAATAAAAATAATGTGCTTTATATTGACAACGTACTTAGCTGTCTAAAACACAGAGAAAACGTGCTTCTATAAGTACCTAGGTAAAAAAAAAATAATAAAAAAATGAAGGCTAGGGAAAATGTAGACCCATTGCTGGATGAGACAAGGCACCTGGCTGCACAGGGTATGGAAAAGGCCGAGGACCTGATTCCCTTTTTCATCTCTGTATGCAATACCAGACTTGAAGAATCATAGGGTCCAGAGACCAGGGGAAAAGGCTAGAGCAAGGAAGACATACTTTTGGTGTAAAAGGTTCAGTTCAGGAAATGTATAAAGAAACTAGACATGTATAAGTCCATGCACCCTGATGATATGCACCCGGAAGTGCTGAGGGTGCTGGCTGATGTCCTTCTGAGGCCACTTTTAATAATCTTTGGTTGATCATGACAACTGGCAGGGGTACCCAAAAGACTGGAGGATTCAATAATATGCTTCTCACCTTCATCTTTTCTGAACTGTTCAATGGGGGACATAAAGATCTTAATTTATGTATAGGCATACTGGAAGTAGAGTTATGTAGAATCAATGTATCTACCAAATACATCTATTCATCTCAATGATTAAAAAAGTTATCTCGCATTTAAATGCAGTGGGAAAAAACTTCTTACAGAAAAATATATTATTAAATAAAAGCAAGTACTGTAACTTAGACTAATAATTTCTCAGAAAGATCAATAATCTATGGAACAAATATACTCCTTTGACTGTTTTTTAATGGCAGTGAATCTATGTCTTGCAACAACAGTTGCGATCTGTTTGCTTCCAGAAACTGCACTTTATATTGGCTCTTGCTACCAGTTCAGATCTCACCTTGACATAAACATTCCTGGAGCACTGAAATAAGCGTTTTATAACACTTATGATACAGTAGAGAAAAAAGATGTGAAGAACTTGAAAAACTTCTGGTCTTCCTGTTGTCAAATATGCCAAATGAGTTTGCTTGTCACTGAACTTATTATAGATCTTGACTTCATATTCTGTTCTGCCACACCAGGTTCACTTACTTCACTCCAATCCAAGAGCAAAAAAAAATACAATCAGTCTTATTTTTCACATATACTTCTAAAAAAGTAAGTTATTCAATAAAGAAAACACTTGAAGTGGGTGTACGAACAGTTTTCTTAGTTCTTTGATGTTCCCTTCCTGGACACGGTCAAGATTCTCATGCCTAAATAGTCTAACCTGGTTTTCAGTCAAAGATGGGTTTAGACATTTTTTCACAGAAAAATACTCTAAAATAAACCTTTAAGTAAGCTTAAAGTGCTATTCACTCTCAAATAAAAGGTGTTTCAGCAGCTGGACTCAAATACATAACCTGTATTGTTACTGCAAAGATTATTGCACTGATTTAACAAGCATTATTAGTTTTTCTACAGAATTTCTCAGCACATAGGAGATCTCATTAGTAATTATGACTCAAGCCACATAAATTGCTCAATATAGCATGAAAAAAAAAGGAAAAAAAATAATCTGCAGTTAAATTGAAACTTCAGTCATAAGCCATCAAAAGTCCCACTGTCTTGTCCTCTGTTTAAGATTTCGAGCCATTCAAAAGATTATTAAATCAGTATTTGCTATTGAACACCTCTGACTGACTTCTCAAGGTATGTCAGATTCTGACTAATCTAAAAATAGCATATTTATTTCCAATTTTTACCTATCCTAAATCTGACATAAAAAAATGTTTGAAATTAATTTTAATGATATTTCTGAACACAATTCAAAAGAAATTTTGACTCACTGTCACAGGATCCTTAAGTGTTTTGTCCCTGGGCAGGAACAAAAATGTGAGAATTTTTAAGAGTTAGAAAGCCTTTTCTCTCAGGTAATGAACTTTTACTTCACAGAATCCCGGAAACATAAAATTTCCATGGCTGGAAAAGACCTTGGAGATCACGGAGACCAATTGTCAACCCAGGGGAAAGAAAAAAAAAAACCAAAAAACCCACACCACAAAACCACAACCACACACCCCACAAAAAATATTCTTCCTAATATCTAGTCTAAACATCCCCTGGCATGACTTCAGGCCATTTCCTCTCGTCCTGTCATTTTTTACTTTGGAGAAGAGGCCAGCACCCACCTCACTACAACTTCCTTTTGGGTAGTTGTAGAGAGCAATGAGGTCTCCTTTCAACTTCCTCTTCTCCAAACTGAAAAATACCAGGTCCCTCAGCTTCTCTTCATAGAACTTGTTCTCTAGATCAGTCATTAGACCCATCACCAGCTTGTTTGCTGCTTCTTAAAAGCTGTAGACCACAGGACTAGCTGAAAAAACCCACAAAAACAAAACAACAAAAATGTGTTTCTCCCTTAAGACCATTCAAAATCTATAGTGCTCTGAGCTGCTGTGTGCTGGGAGGGCAGAGCACACCACCTTTTCTGATAGAGCTGTGCCATTTTGCAGGAAAGGATAAAATAGTTTTTAGATTAGGCAGAGACTATAAGTGAGACTTTAATGCAGGTAACTTACATTGATTAGGAAACTTCGACTTGATTGCTGTGGCAGCCACCTGTGGATATTTAGTTTCCAGACCCTGTTGCAGAGGCCATGTATTTCACCAGGAGTGGAAAAAAATTGCTTTGTCCTGTAAAATTAATACATACAATCTGATCTAGGTTACTTGTTACTGCAGTTTATCTCAGTGTCCCTGATATAATTTGGCAATTTCTCTTTTTTATCAACAAAAGTAAATGCCTATCCTATTAAAAAAGTGACTGTTCAAGAGGTTTGTATGGCATTGTAAGAGCAACTGAAAGATTGTGGTAAAGATTATTTGTAGCCTGAATGGATTACTACTACAACCCTGCATACAAAGCAGTCTGCCCTGGTTAGAAGTATTTTTTCCTCTGTACTTTTGAACCAGCCTTGTTTACCACTGAAGACTTGCCAGAGACAAACGCCATTGAAGACTTTCATTACTGAAACAACAGGGAAGGCAGCTGCAAAACAACTTAGTTATCCTGCAGTGTTCTATACAGTGTTCTATGTTGGGGGGAGAAGAGCTGTGCTGGAAGAGGAGAGCAGTACTGGGGAAGGACAGCGTTGCTTGTGGTTGGTGAGGAAGAAGGGGAAGATGCCCAAGCAGAAGTCTCCCTGCAGTCCATGGCGAGATGGCAGGCTGGTGGAACATTCCCTGAAGGTGCCAGGAGGGATGAACTTGGCCATTGGACTTGGATTTTGTAGCCAGAGGATTTGCTGCCAGTGGACTGATTATGCAGCTGTGGAAGACCCTGGCGCCAGGGGAGTTGGTTGTTCCTGAAGCAGCCCATGACTCTGTGGGAAGCCCATGCTGGAGCAGCTCCAGACCTCGTGGGAAGGACTCACGAAGGAGAGGTTCGTGGAGGACTCTCTCCCATGGGAGGGACCCCGTGGGGAAGCAGGGAAGGACTGTAAGGAATCCTTCTTCCTGAGGAGGAAGGAGCGGCAAGAACCACCAGCCCGTGAAGTGACTCTAAACCCCATCCCCTGTCCCCCTGTGCCGCTGGAGGGAAGGAGGGAGAGAAGCTGGGAACAATGTGATTTGGGCCCAGGAAGAAGGGAGGGGTGGGGTAACATATGCAGGCCCTGCTCTTTGTGTTGTCTGTGTCCCGTGTGTGTTTGATTAATGTGAAATTAAATTATTACTTTTTCCCCAAGTTGAGTCTGTTTTGCCCGGGACCTTAATCAGTGAAGAACCCTCCTTGTCCTTTGTCTTGACACATGAACTTTGTCCTTCTCATCCCAGAGTGTTTGTGTGGGAGTTGAGTGAGCGGCCATGGGGCTGTTCCTTTGTTGTCGTGCTGGTCCCAAACCCACGACATCATAGAATTGCAGTAAATTAATTTTCAGCTGTTTAAATTTAATCCAAGCTCTTAAAAATCAGACATTTATTTATTTATTTATTTCTGTCTTTTCTATGGTAGCTGCATTTCTGTTTTCTGATGGAAGTATATTTGACCTTCATGAGTGTTAAATACATCTGGATTTCTTTTTTACTGTAGAAAAGAATGTAAACGAGATGGTTTCACAGAGTTTCAGATTTTTATGTTCAGTTTTCTCTTGCTAAACTGCTAACATTCCAACAGAAGAATGCACAATGGTGTGGTTTTTAAAATCTGAGACTTTCACTATGGAAAAATATCCACCTTTTCATAAGCCAGTACTCTCTGGTGGTGGTGGTAGTAGTGGTGGGAAAGTAAACCATGCTGCAAAAACCATCCAAGTGTGGTGCGTTGGAACATGATTTTCAGCACTCACTGCACAGCAATGAACATCTGCAAGAGTCACTCCTCACTTTTAAATCAGACTTCTGTTTCACAGCCCATTTTAGAAGGAAGGAATTCAGGTATTTTGGAGCCATTATGCCTTCATAAAAAACTTGGGTATAACAGGAAGGGAGCAGGCAAATATCTTCCTCCCTCCATTTGTCCTAACATGGCAAACTAGTTGTGGACAGATACAATACTAATGTAAATGTGAAAACTGAGCTTTCCTTCCACTTGAGAAAGTTAGGGCTGGGAAGGGAATAGATTTTTTTAAGTAGCAAGTTCTTATCCCACTTCATTCTAGTAAGCACAGTACCTCGTAAGTGCCGACTCCTCTTTGCAAATTAAGTTACTGCAGGGCTATTCCAACTGCAGACAGTCCTTTATGAACAAAAGAGTGGTGATACTTGCCACGTTGTTAGGCTTTAGTTCTTAGCTCTTAACCTTCTGCCATTGGTCTAGCATGGGTTGCATTTTCACTGTGAAGAATGAGG